>NW_006777435.1:432944-467429 GCF_000442215.2 Lipotes vexillifer
GCCGAACCCCTCGACGACCCTGTCCCGAGGGCGGGTCCTCCGCGTCGCCACCCCGCCCCCATCCCGGCCGCTCCGAGCTGCTGGACCTGAGCGCCTTGGATGCACACGTGGCCCGTGGGGAAGCCCCGGACAGCCCGCCCCGCCCCGCGTCCGCACTCCGCCCCGCAGGCCTCCCCTGTGTTCATTGTGTGGGTCCCCCGGCCTTTCTCCCTAGACTGATGTTTAAATCCCAGCATCAGCATCAGCCCACCCCGTCTGGGTCACAGCGTAGATACCCTTTCTATACACGGTAGCGCCCTTGATCTTGTTTCCTTCCTGCGATGCAATGTATCCGCACAGCTCTCGGTGCCTCTGGGTGAGTCCCATCTGCTGTTGGAGCGCGGCCGTTCTCCCGGCCACGTCCCCAGCTCCCGGCTTCCACAGAGCCCGCTGCTAAGTGACTTGAAGACGGTTCTTGCACCTTTTCATGAACTATTGAGCCTTTCAGGTCTCCTTCCATTTCCAACTGCGTTTCTTTTTTCTTGTGAATTTTCAAGATTCCTTTGATTGTCTAAAATATTAAGCTTTGGTTGTTTTTGCTACTGCAGTTTTTTTTCTCAGCCAGTCCTCTGCTGAAAAAAAATTCCTAATTTTGATGTGAGCCAAAGTTTTATAATTTTGTATCCTGCTTTTTTTCTGTTATTGCAGGTTCTTTTTTTTTAATTGCAGGTTTGTTAACATATTTTTCCTGGCTGCCCAATATTAACCTAAATATCTAGCTATGAGTGGTAGTTGGGCACTTCGATTAGTTTTGCGCTATTTCTTCAAACCCCTTCATTCTTTGAAAAATTTAGCACCAGATTCGCTGTTGTTCTTTGCGTTTCCTGGCTTCCTTCTTGGAGACACAGCTTTCCCTTAGAATGGAAGTGAGTGCAGCCACAGTGCCCTGGCCTGTCAGCTCACTGGCCCTCTCCTGCAGGGATCTTGCCCTTTGCGCGACCCCAGACACGAACCCCCTCGCTGGCCACTGACCAGTGCCTTTCAAATGTTTTTAACTATGACCACAGTAAAATTTACATTTTATGGGTACAAAGTTTCTGTTTCGGATGACGAAAAATCGGGGGGATGGTTGCACAAGAATGTGCATGCACTTAACACCACTGCATTACAAACTTAAGAATGGTTAAAATGGCAAATGTTATGTTATTGTGCTTTACTATAGTAAAAAGATAGTACAAAACACATTCTACATTATGATCCAGCACCCACATGTATAGGACAAGTTTCATGATCTAATCTGCATCCCTGTGCAAGGCCCTAATATTTTCTATACTCTCCTGTTTTATTTTACTTAACCACAGCCTGCATATGACTCCCTACACAATTTCACAAGCCCTCCATCCGCCACAGCCAGCAGGCTACCACCCACTGCCTGGTCATCACCCTCCATACCCTCAGTTACGGGCAGCCTGCTCTGGGACACCACTCTGCTCCCTGGCCCCCTCCTGCTGGCGTCCCCACCACAGCTGCCATCACCACACTCAGGGCCACACTCACTGTCACCCCCCACCTACCCACCCTCATGTCTAACTTCCTGCCTCGGCCCCCTTCTCACACCACATACTTTCTGGGAAGACCCCGTCCCGGGTGGATGGGACTCTGCGTGGCTCAGGGAGACTGGGTTCCGGAGCAGTGCCCTCCTCCTGGCTACCCTACCTGCCACACCTCTTGTGTCCGTCTAAGCCCCCTTCCTGGACGGCGCTCCTCCCTCCTTCTGCTCCTCCCCCTTTGCTGTGTCCTGCTCCCAGCCGCCTCCCTGCCCACCCTCCACCACCAGTCCATGTGGTCCACCAGTGCACACACCCTTTCTCCTGTATCCTTGGTCCCCTCTTCCCTGGGTGGTCCCAGCAGATTATGGGACCTGCTGTCATCTCCACACCCCCCTCCGCTGTCACCATGCTTCCCCGCAACCCTGCAGAGCCAGCCCGGCTCCTCCCATTGTGAG
Organism: Lipotes vexillifer; assembly: GCF_000442215.2. Lineage (NCBI taxonomy): Eukaryota > Metazoa > Chordata > Mammalia > Artiodactyla > Lipotidae > Lipotes > Lipotes vexillifer. The sequence goes on from NW_006777435.1 coordinate 434,929, forward strand.
ATTCCCATCCCACCCTCTCCACCAAACCTCAGGTCTGATCCTAGCTACATCTGACAGGACAGTCCGAGCAGCATTTCACTCAGCTGGTCACCTTCTTTAACTGCTTTCTCACTCTGGTCCCGGGCTCTGCTCTCTCCTCCTCTCTGGCCCCGCGTCACCGGCTCTCCCACCCTCCTGAGGCTGGGGCCCCAACAGCTCCCAGCACAGACAACTCCCTTGAGCCCCGCACTCCAGGCTCACGTCCAGCTGCCGACTGCATCTCCCTCGGAGGTCCAGGAGACCTCAAGCTCTGCACACCCTCCATCAAGCTGCCTTCTTCCTCACCTTGGCAGAAGGCGCTGCCCCCTCCCAGCACCGGCCAGAACCCCCAGCCCCTCACCTCCTCTCTCCCCATCACACCCCACAGCCGCCCCTGCGCCCAGGGCCACACCACACTCCTCTCGTCTAGATCCTTGCCCCAGCCCATGTGGCCCTGAGCTGCAGCCTTTGCCTCCTTAACTGTGTTCTCTGTGGACAGATGCTTTTAAAACAACAACCAGATCCGCCACCTCTGATAGCTCCCAGGAGCTTTCTGCTTCGCACAAACTAAAAGCCAGAGTCCCTCCAATGCCCCACGTGGCATGGCTGGTCCCCGGCTCCCCTAACTTCCCGCTTCTGTCCCCTCAAGCTTTGAGGCAGCTGGACGTTGGGAGGGGACTTCTGACACCAACTGCAGGCTTGGGGTCTCCAAGATGACCCTCAGGTTTGACCGTCTCAGAGAAGGACTCGTGGAAAGTGTTACACACTCATGGTTTCAGTTTACAGCAGAGAAAGGATCCAGATTAAACTCGGCCTTCACAGGGTCAGGGGCAGAGTTCTTCCTGGGGTTCCATCACACAGGCATGACTTACTGATCTCAGGCTCCAGGCCCCCAGGCAAATGGACGCTCTTGTGAGGGCTGAGAGACCACCTCCCAGAAACAAGGGGCGATGGTAAGTTCTTTCCCAGGAAGCCCCCCCTTGCTCACTGCCTCCAGACACAGCGCCTCCTGCCACTCCGCTCCATCTCTGGGACTCCGCACCTGCCATCCCCTCTCCTGAAGGCCCCTTATTCCTGAGATTCTTCTCAAATGTGGCCCCATGCCCTCCAAGCTCGGGGGACCACCACGCCCACCACTCACCCCCTCACATCCCCTGGATTTGTTTTCCCTCCTTAACATGCCCCAGCAAGCGTCTTCTTGGTTTGGTTTCTTGCCCCCTCCCCTCACCAGGACGCCAGCCACGAAAGGCAGGGGCTTGGTTCCTTCTCAGCTGTGTCCCGGAGGCAGGGGTGCAGGCAGCCTCCGCGAGGACCCAGTCAGATGGATGTCAACGGGCTGAACTGTGTCCCCACAGATGTGACTGTACTTGGAGATGGGGGTCTTTAAAGGTGATTAGATTAAAATGAGGCCATTACGGTGGGCCCTAATCCAGTCTGACTGATGTCCTTATAAGAAGATGGAGACACAGAGGGTGATCATACAGGGACACAGGGAGAAGATGACTGTCTACAAGCCAAGGAGAGAGGCCTCAGGAGAAACCAAGCTAGTGGACACCTTGATCTGACACTCCCAGCCTCCAGACTGTGAGATATAAATCCTGCTGTTTAAGCTGCCCAGTCTGTGGTGCTTTGTTATCGCGGCCCCAGCAAGCAAATACACTGGGTTTTAGGGGTGGAAAAAGACCAAAAGCAATTCTCCAACAGGGTCCCCCCACCTGCCTTCCATCCCTGTCTGCCTAAGACCCCTGGGTGGCCTGGCCAAGGGAATTCAAGGCAGGCTGGTGTGTGGCTGTGGGGCCTGGAGCCCTCAGCCAAGCGAGGGGATGAAGGTTCGCTGTAGCCCCTTGAGGTCTAAAATCTATGCGTTGCTGCTGGTTTCCTGTGTGATATTCCAGCCCATTAGGAAGTAGCTGCTGTCGGCATAGCAACCACAAGCCATCTTACGTTCCTTCCAAATTAAAAATATTTCCCAGCTTCAGGACTGACGAAAGAAAGATGTAAAAGCAGAGATGAAATTAAATTACCGATGGAAGCTGTTGCCATGGCATCCTGCTGTCCTTGGAGTCTGTCAGCTGCTGCTGTGACTTCTCCATTCTTGGTCCAAATGAAGGGGTCCGAGAGAAGTTAAAACCAGCCTCCCGCAGTGAGGGAGAAAAATCAAGGCTGCGTTTTAACGAGAAATGGTAACTAACGATGGAAATTTATATTTTGAGAATAACTGTATAACCAGTGGACAGAGACTTTCAAAATTTAAACAAATCACCTGGGAATTTGTTAAAACGTTTGCCGAAATGCAGTATGTCTGAGGTGGGGCCTGAGATTCTGCATTTTAATGTTTAATTGTGGGAAAATAAACATACCGTCAAGTTTGCCACCTTATAGCAGAGATTCTGCTTTTGAATGGGCCCCAGGTGACAGTGATGCTGCTGGTCCACAGCCCATTATTTTGCGCATCAGGCTTCAGTAGAGACTTTCTCTGTACCAGAGTCTGAGGGAGGCGACGGCCATACCCAAACGAGCAAACCACACAGCATGCTTTCCAGGAACTTCCTGGTAAGTGGATGAGAGAAGAGGCAAAGTCACTCCAGAGGAGTGGACAGAAAGCTACCTGATTCCCCAGTGAGGATTGGCTTTGCATGTTGGGGAAGGGGAGGTGAGTGAGGACACGCGGACTCTGTCACCACTGTGTCCACTCGCTAAGTCCCCTAGATCATTCCCTAATGCTGGGCATGCAGGCTACTCACCTTCTTTCTGCTCTTACAAATAATGCTGGACAAACACCTCTGTACACGTGGCTGTTCTCCCTAGAATTACTGTCTGGGAAAAAAATCCCAGTAAAGGAATTACTGAGTCAAAACACATCTTCTGATTTATTTATTTATTTATTATTTATTATTATTATTTATTCATTTACAGCACTGTTAGCAATGCCTTACAATGTTCGGCTTTTATAATTTCACCTTTGCTTAAAAAAACAAAAAACAAAAAACAAACCAACAACAAAAACCCCAGAAAGTAGGGTGTGCACAAAATGGCACTGTGTCTTTATTTTCATTTGCATTTCCCTATTTACTAATGACACTGGGTACTTTTCCTCTTGTAAGCAATGTTCTTTGATTGCCTATCAGCTGGGAATGAGGCAAGGTGTTTGTATTTTTGAGCTTCTTTTATGTTTTGGAAAATCGACTTTTCTTGTTGGGTCCCCATGGCAGATGTGCCCCTGGCTCCCGTGGTGTCTCCTGCACTGTTGTCCTTATGGGTCTGTGGATGTGTTGTCCTTATGGGTCTGTGGATGTGTTTTTCTCCAATCCTCCAGTTTGTCCAAGACACTGGACTTAACAGTTTTCTACAGCTACATCTGCTGCGCCAACTCCTTGCCCTTCTAGATGCCTTTGCTAGGAAAGGCAGCAAGTGCAAAACTAACTTCCAGTTTTACCTTCAACATGTAAAGAGCTTGGAAGTCATCACCTGCCCTCACAACAAGAAAAAAGCTGAATAAACTGTGACTTCTAGATCCATCAGATGGTTGTCACAGGACAACCCCAACCCCACAAACTGGAAGAGAGAATCACAGCTTACCAGCAACAAAAGCCACGGGGCCAGGAACTGGCAGGAACACTCAAATGACCCCATAAACGGTAACATCAAAGATGTTACCATCGAAGAAATGCTGGAGGCTGAGTGGACTGGCTTGAGAGTTGAAAAGTCACAGGGACCCAGTCTAAGAGGGCCCCACACTTTCACAAGTTTTACCTCCAAGGAACCCCACCAGGTTCTCACAGTGAAGACTGAAGCAAAATCCCCTGTGCATGACTAGGGACGGGGGAAGTTACCATCGGGAAACATGCCCAGATTGTTCTCCACAAGGAAGCTCAGCTAGCAAAGAAGGGAGAGGACTTTCTCAGAGCTTCATCCAACACAGGGGAAGGGTAGACCTAAATCACCTCCCTAGCCTTTCTGTCTTACTTAAGGGGGCCAAAAAGCCCCGAGAAGCACTTGTGAGGGTCACAGGCCCACTAGGAGACTGAGACCTAATCATATGATCAGAAAATGCTTCCTCTCCCTCCGTTTCTTCTGCCTGATCAACAGGGCTCCTGTATACTGCAGAGAATTACCGCTGAAAGAACTGCAAGGCTCAGATTCCACCTAAGAAGGAGGAGTCTCTAGGGAAACCCAGGGACAACAGGGGAAACAAAGCAGGGATACTGGAGGACATTTCAGCCTCTGACACCTACAGCTGAACAAACAGTAAGCAGAGCCTTACTTCTAGCCAGAAAGACAAAAACCTCACACTAAAGGCTGGTCTACCCCATTTCTATTACCCAATAGATTGTGTCTGACTTTCAACAGAAAGTTACCCATGTGCTGAGAGAAAAGGAAAAACACAGTCTGAAGAGCAAAGGAAGCATCAGAACCAGACCTAGACATGAGATTTTGGAATTACTGGACTGGGAATTTAAAACACTTACAATTAATATGCTAAGGACTCTAATGGAAAACATGGACAACATGCAGGAACAGATGAGTAATGGAAGCAGAGAGATGGAAATGCTAAGAAAGAATCAAAAGAAAATTCTAGGGAAACAAAACCTAACAGAAGTGGAGACACCTTTCATGGGCTCATATGTAGATTGGATGCCACTGAGGAAAGCGTCAGTGAACTTGAAGATATGCCACTAGAAACTACTCAAACTAAAACACAGAGAAAAAAGAATGAAAAACAAAACAAAAAAAACCCCCAGAATGTTCAAGAACTGTGGGACAACTGTAAAAGGTATAACATGTACACAATGGGAGTTCCGGAAGGAAAGGTGGGCAGAAGAAATGGTTAAAGTAATAATGGCTGAGAATATTCCAAAATTAATGACAAAACAAATCATGATTCCAGGAATCTCAGACAACACTGAATGGGATAAATACCCAAAAATCTCCATGCACACATATCATATCCAAGCTGCAGAAAACCAAAGACAAAGAGGGTATCTTGAAAGAAGCCAGAATAAAACAAACAAACAACAAACAAACAAACTCTCTTAACTATAGCGAAACAAGGATAGGAATTACAGCAGACTTCTTGTCAGAAATCACACAAGCAAGGAGAGGACTGTAATATTTTAAATGCTTATATGGATCTAAATTTCTGATCTGTATCATTTTCCTTTTCTCTGAAGAATTCTTAAACATTTTTTGCAAAGCAGATCTACCAGCAATAAACTCCTTTAGTTTTTGTCTAAGAAAGTCTTTCTTTTTTTTTTTTTGGCCACACCGCGCGGCATGCGGGATTCTAGTTCCCTGACCAGGGATCAAACCTGTGCCCCCTGCGGGGGAAGTGTGGAGTCTTAACTGCTGGACTGCCAGGGAAATCCCTATTTCTCCATTTTTGAGGATAATTTCACTGGTACAAGAAACAAGTTTTTTTTTTTTTTCTCTTGCAGGACAATGTTTAACAGGAGTGGTGAGAGGAGACATCCTCACCTTGTTCCTCATCTTGGGGAGGAAAGCATGCAGTTTCTCATTATTAAGTATGTGACCTGTAGGTTTTTTATAGATGCTTTTTAACAAGTTGAGCAAGTTCCCCTCTATTCCTAATTTGCTGAGTTTTAATGATGAATGGGTGTTGGATTTTGTCAAATGTTTTTTCTGCATTTATTGATGTGCTCATATGAGTTTTCTTTAGCTTGTTGATGTGATGGCTCATGTCAACTGATTTCCAAGAACTGAACCAGCCTTGCATGCCTGGAATAAATCCATTTGGTCATGGCATATAATTCTTTTTATACATTATTGGATTCCATTTCTAGTGTTTCGTTGAGCACTTCTGCATCTACATTCATAAAAGATACTGGTTTGTAGTTTCCTTTCTTGTAATGTCTTTATCTGGTTTTGGTATTAAGGTAATGATGGCCTCATAGAATGAGTTAGGTGTGTTCCCTCTGCTTCTATTTTCTGGAATAAACTTTAGAGAATCCATATAATTTCTTCCTTAAACCTGTGCCTGGTGCAGTTGTGGTCCTTGGTATTTACCTGAATGACTTGAAAACCTATGTCCACACAGAAACCTGCACACAAGTGTTTATAGCAACTTTATTATTGCCCCAAACTGGAAGCAACCAAGATGTCCTTCTGTAGGTGAACGGATAAACAAACTGTGGTCCATCCATACAGTGAACTCTTTTTTTTGTTTGTTTGTTTGTTTTTCTGTACGCGGACCTATCACTGTTGTGGCCTCTCCCGTTGTGGAGCACAGGCTCCGCGGCCATGGCTCACGGGCCCAGCCGCTCCGCGGCATGTGGGATCTTCCCGGACCGGGGCACGAACCCGCATCCCCTGCATCGGCAGGCGGACTCTCAACCACTGCGCCACCGGGGAAGCCCCATACAGTGAACTCTTATTCAGCGATGAAAACGATGAGCTGTCATGAACTAGAATAGAATGGTTACCAGGGGCTAGGGGGTGGGGGAATGGGGAGATGCTGGTCAAAGTGTGCAATTCTTTAGTTCTTCTTCAGTTCCGGTGGCAGGGCTGCCGCGAAGGGGAGCTTGGCCTCCATCCTGGGGGGGCCTCAGCTCTCTGCTCCCTGCCTGTGGTCTCCAGCCTCCAGTTTGTTCTGACACTGGAGCCAGGACAGTGGGTGGGCTTGGAGGGAAGAACCAGGAAGGGCGTGGGGTCATGGGGCTGGAGCAGCAGGTGGACAGCAAGGCAGACCCTCCACAGGAGGGGAGAGGTTTTGAGTAGGAGATCACTGTGACCTGGGGATCTCATCCCCGAGGCTCGTGGCTGCTGTCCAAGTGGATAGAGGTGGGGATGTGGTGTCGAGGACCAGAGGGATGGGGGCAAGCTCCCTTGGGGGCCTGATACTGCTTCCAGAACCAGAAATGTACACCTGTTACTTCAAGGAAAAACAAAAGGCAAAGCCAAGCAGCAAAACACAAATGACAAGGAAGGTGTGGGGGGGAGGGGGGAAGCACCGGTGTGGAACCCACTGCAGATGCAGGACACACCCGTCCTCCTGAGTCCTGGGAGCCACCATCCCAATTTCACCAGTGGAGACCCCAAGGGCCTGAAGTACCTCAGCTACGGGGGTCAGGCTTAGGCTTCCATCTCTTCCCACCCCTCCCCCGCCGGGCTGCGCCCCTCCCCGCAGCAGGGACCAAAGTGGGCCTGGCCAACGGCTCAGCGGCCAGACAGTGGGGGCTCAGGGGACTAGGGGTGAGTCTGCCTGCTTTTTGGAGCCCCTGCTGCCCGTGGACCTGCGTCCTCTGAACCCAGGCGGGGCATCCTACCCTGATGGCCACACGATTTTAAATCAAGCGGTGGGTGGGTGGGCTGAATACCGCACCTGCCAGCAGCCAGTGTGGGAAACTAGAGAATGCACATTACAGGTCATTCCAGGTCGGCGCCCTCGCTGGCCACCGTGGGGGGTGGGGTCAGACCCTACAGTCACCCAGCTACGTGTCTCTGGCCAGGCCAGTCTAAGCCACCACATCTGAAAAAGGGAGAGACGAGCCTGTGACTCCCTCCAAAACTCTTAGGCTCCAGGCTATTCTAAGACCTTGTTCCCTGTGGAGTAGCCAGGCCATCCCACGACCCGGTGGGCGGTCAGGGAGGGGCCCCGTGCCCAGCCTCCGTCTGGGAGAGAGCAGACTAGGCGTCCTGTTTGCTCGGCCGTCATGACATCCATCATCTGCCTTTTTTGTCCTCCTGACTTCACCCACATGCTCTGTCTGCACTGTCTGCTACTTGTCTTTTCAGGGAATGTACCCTGGTGGCAGCACAACCCCCCCCCCCCACCGCCCGTCCTGAGCCCCCCGTACCTCCTGGCCAGGGGAGGCCTCCTCTGACGGTCACTTCCTCCTCCTTGCAACCTGCTTGGCCCAGCGCTTCCTTCTGAACCAGCATGTTCACAGACGATGCAGCTGCCTCTGCAGACATGCCCTTGCCAGACGCTGCATCAACACTGGACACTTCATCCTCCATCCTTACAAGCTCTTCTTATCATCTATCCCCCCACTCCCTATTTGTACTTGTCAGTGGTCTTAACAATGTTTCCTGCCCTTTTTAAAATATATTTTGTTTTTATTAGAATACGATTGCTTTACAAGGCTGTGTTTGTTTCTGCCACACAGCGAAGTGAATCAGCCACACGCATACACACATTCCTTCCCTCTTGGACCTCTGCCACCATCCCACCCAACTAGGCCATCACAGAGCACCAGGCTGAGCTTGTTTCCTGCACTTTTAAATCAAGAGGCTGACCCCAGCTAATCCACAGGTGAGGTGCTCCCAAAGGTAACCCCCACACTGCCGGCCCTCCCTGGTCCACTGTGGACGTGGTGTCCTCTGTGGCCTTGTTTCTTCAATTGCTGCCTTTTTGTGGCATCTGCTCTTCTCTCTATGGCTTCTGAAATGATCATCTTTTGGTTCTTCTGGGGAAGAAACATCATGCTCTGTGGGATAGAGACAGGTAGGGGTGCTGGGCTGCCCCACCCCTGCTTATTCAGAGCAGGTGAATTTTGAGTTCATTTCATGAAAGGGCACTGGTGATAAAAAATACTTGAAAATTTGAAAACCGAATGTGTAAGTGCAGCAGACTTTCAAAAGCAATCTAAGAAACCCCAGTTCTTCAGAAGAAATCAGCTCTGGCTTCCTGGTGCCATTCCCACTGGTCCCCATGGCGGGTCTATCGCTGTGGTCATGCACCCGTGTTCTCCTGCTCCCTGGATGCTTGATTCAACCTCAGGAACCCCACACGCTCCAGCCTACAGAGCTGGCCAGCTCCCCACATTCACGGAATGGGAACACTTCAGTGTGGAGTAAGAGCACTCATTTGAGCTTTGAGAAAAGTAAAAAGCGGGCATAGATTTCTGGGAGTGGTGATGTGGCCACTGGTTCCTGCCCAACTCTGGCCTTAGGGTCAGCCTGGTGACCCGCTGGGGATGGACAGCTGGCTTGTGTGCCCACATCGCCAGGCTGCGCAGAACCTCCCCCCACCCGCCAGTGCTTGGACCTGAAAGCTTTGGCCCCGGTGCCCCAGGCCACAGCCCCACCCCCCAGCCCCCCTGCACCCTTTCTGGTCCTCCCACTATTTCCATGGCTGATACCAGACTTGTTACCTTCTGTCTTACTGAAAAACGGGCGGTGGCTCCCCTGCCATCTGGCCAAGAATTTCAAGTGTAATCCTCTCCAACTCCCACCCAATTCGGTGCTCCCCTTACCTAATACCTTCACCCCCCAACACCTCTTTCCCAAGCCTGCGGCCACAGCAGAAAAGAGCTGGGGGCCGTCCGAGGACCCAGCCCAGCACAGGCCAAGTCAGGACCCAGTACCTGCTTCTGGTTGGTCTGGGGGAAAGCATGTCGACACCCAACATGTGAATGCACATTGTTATATATAGAATTCCTTAGACTCCCAATTTTAGAAAGAAATTATTTAGGAAACAGGATGAAGGGGAAGGAGAAAACAGGAAATAACTTGTCCAGACATTAGTGATTAAAGATGCCTTAATTTTGAAATGAGGAGGCTCCTGCCTATTTCCTGTGTCCACAGCACTGGGGTGGCTTTCAAGGCCCTCATGAAGGGAGTGAGGATGACCTGCAGGGTCTCCCTGATCTGCTCAGAAAAAAAGCTCAAAACTTTGCTTTCTGATAAAAATGACCCGTTTTCACATTCCTGTTGTCATCGCTCAGATCTTAAATCCACGCATCTTTGTGGACCTGCGCAGATATGGTCATTACCGCAAAGCTGGTAGACACCAGTCCTCTGGGCCTTTTCTGGCTGAGAGGTCCCCCTTCCCTCACAGGCTGGCAACTTCATGGATTTCCTGGCAGGCAGGGCCTGGCACCCAGTCCACTGCGAGCAGATCAGCCTTGAGGCCGGCAGGAGGTCTGCGTGACTGGAGTCTTCCAGGGGTGGTCACAGCTCAAGGTGATGGGTCTCTCCCCTCCCCTCACTGTTGTCACCCTCCGAGGGTGACCTGGTGAGCCCCGGGAGCCTCATTTGCACAGGACCCGGGTATGACAGCACCAGATCCCCTCCTACCTTCCTGTACCTCCCGCCATGCATGCTCAGCAGTGGCAGGTGCCTGTGCAAGCCTTGGTGGCCGTGGCTGTCATTCAGCTGTCTCTCCCAGGCCCCGTATCGTCCAGCCGTGGGTCACCGCTGATGACGTGGCCCCTCAGGTCGGCTCCACTGCAGGACTCCTCGGATCTCCTCCTCCTTCTCACAACACGGTTCCCATTTCACCTGGACAGACATGTCGTGAGCACCGCCACCCCCTCTAGAAGATGACCTTTGTCCTCAGCCATCCTTGGCGCTGGACTCAAAGAAAGCGACCCCGTCGCCCGGGTCTGCCTAGACCCGCCCCCCCAGCCTCAGCCCCGCAGGTGGCCAAGCCCCCATGACACCAGGTCTCGCTCGGCTACTCCTCTGCAGACACCCCAGCTTCTCTCCCCCTCCCTCCCACCTCCACCTGCTCTGCAGTCACGGTCAGCCCTGGACACTCTGGTTCTGACTAAACACAGTGAACTGGGCCAGCCGAGATGCCATCTACAGTGCCAACCAGAATGGCTGCACGGCTGCTAAGGCCGGGGCTCACGATTAAAGTGGGGAATGTAGGGTTATCAGACTCCTGTGTCCACTAACAGGAGGATCATTTGAATCGTCTAAAGGATTGGGACAACAGCAAAGCGTGTTCACCTCTCCAGGGAAAGCAAATGCAATACCAGTGCTTCAAACACCCCTCAGAAACTCCCAGTTCAGGCAGGATCCACTCATTTGCCTGAAGAACGTTTGGGGCAGTTTTCCTCTCAGATAAACAGAAAATAGTTTGCTTATCAGACACTGTCGTGCTGCCTCACAACAAAATTTAAAGAAATAAAAAAACATTTAGGAAGATTTACCGCTTGCTTGGAGGTACTACGCTAGGCACTTGAAGCATCTGTATATAACCTTCACCGAGCTCAAGGCGAGTGTGCCCAGCTCCACGGTGCAGTTGCGGGTCCGTGATCCTGCTGTCTCACCGTGGACACGGCTGGTATCTTTTCTCGTAAATAAGCCACTGCACGATGCCCAACAGTGACAGGAACCAAATGTCCAACAGTCCCTCCCGTGGTCATGATTTCTTGATCTGAAAAGAGGCGGCCAGTGACACCTGCCCAGCAGCGGGGTTGCTGAAGTTCAGGGAGATGAGAGGAGATGCGCGTGGCAACGCCTTCTCCCCCTATGGCCAAAGGTCTGAAGACCACTCTGGACACACTAGGATTCCAGTGCCTCCAGAGAACCAGCTGACGGTACTACCGCCATGTACTATGAGCAAAGTCAAACCAGAAGACGCACTTGCTTGGGAAATGTAATAAAGGACCAGGTGACTCCATATCTTCATGTATGAAATTCCAGTTAAACTAGACATGCACAGTACTATGTTATTTTGGTAACACGGACACAATTTAATGATTCTAATTTTTTTGTAGTTTTTGTTTTTTTACAAGTTAGGTGCCATAAACAGTCAAATAATCCATCTTTTAAAAAGTACGTTTACAACATCAAAAGAATTAAGATGAAATATAAACCTTTCTACTTACAATTTTTATACAGATTAACCAAATCACAAATACCACAAATAAATGTTAAGTTGTAACAATATAATGAATAAACATTCAGATTCTTAATAAAATCTTCCTTTAACATTTGTTTTTAACTTACCATTATACTAAATAATCTATGCAGAGTTCTGGGGTACAATACCAAGAAGGCACCAACAGTACAAAGCAGATAACAAAGCAGTTTCAGATCTTGAGTGCTCTACACGGATAAACAGCACAGAAAAGGCCACGAGCTTCCGGGAAGCTGGTGCAAGCCTACAGCATCCCTCTGGATTTCCGTCTCTGACCCACGATGCCAAGCTGGCTGCAGTGAGGGAGACGTGCTTCCTCTGCTGGGACACGCCTCTCATCTGTACTAGGAGGATCATATTTCAAACACCAGCATGACAATTTTAAAGCACAAATGCTTTAAAACATAAGCAAAAGGACTGCTCAGATTTTCAGAACCACTACATTTACAAAAATATTTCCCTTAAACTTGGGATTGCTCCAAAACATTGATTTACAAATATAAAAGTATTATGGAAGGACCCAAAGCATGTGTGCATATGTATGTGTATTAACATACTATTACCATACTATAGAAAAATTACCAATTTAAAATCTGTATTAACATGTAAGCAAATAAAGGTCAGTCTCCTCTGAATGGTCTGCGCATGACTGGTACTCGGCTTGTCGTAGGCAGTACACCTGTCTGCCTCATGGACAGCCACCGACTACTGTGGCCCCGCCACACCCGTCGCTGTGCATGCAGCAGCAGGAGTCACATGAACACACCGCACACCAATGCAGTGATCTTCTACCCTCACGTCCACGGTCTGTGTGTCTCTACCAGCTCTGAAGGCTGTGTCTGCACAGTCATCCTGAGTTCTCTCAAGTCCATCCTGCTGGCTTGCTAGGTATTTTGTTTCATACTAAGTGAAAGGACTGGAATGTTTCGACAGGAATTTTTTGCTTACATTTTAGACACCAAAAAAGCCATCAGTCTGAAACTTATCTGCGTGGAGCAGTAATGGAGGCATTCGGGATCACCAGCATGAATTTAGATGACCTAACCTGTGCATTTTTAGAGGTGAAAGATCCAAATGATGAGTCTTTCACACCTAACAGCTAGTACTTTTCACAGGTACCTTGGTTAAGACAATTCCCTGACCAGTTAAACCAAGTTTAGCATGATTAGTAAAAAGCACACATCCTGTGGCTACAGGGACTCTAGGATGCTAGTTAGTGGTTTCATGCCCATCTGACTCCATGGTACCAGTAAGGGGGAGGGAAAAAGAGCCTAGCGTCCCCAGGGATTAGTAACCAAGGCTATGGCTTTCTTTCTAGTTAGAGGACTGCAGGTTAACCTCATAATGCTGCTAACATTCCATTTAAAAAGTACAAAGAAACAAGAGCAATAAAACTATCAATGCTCCTTTAAAAATGTATCGAGGAACAGTCAAATCTCTGTATCTTTTCAATGCTGTGTGGACCTTCACAAGGCAGCTCTGTGCATGGAGGTGAAAATCATGTATCTCAGGGCAAAAACCTAGATGTAGTTTTGATTTCTGAGGATGAGTCAGCCACCTGCTCTGGCCCGTGAGGTGTGAGCGCCAGCACGCTGGGCTGGGGGGTGGGGGATGGGGGGTGGGGGGTGGAGCCCTTTCCAGCACTCAACTGGGACACAGGCCGGCCCTCTTTAGAAAGAATCAGAGAATCCAACCTGAGACATTTGGGCTGCTTCATCAGAGCCTGACAGAACACTGTAGACCTATGATCTGAAGAAACAAACATGTCAGAATTGATTCTCTGCTGTGTGGAAGGAAAAAAGAACCCTCCAGAAATGCTTTCTAAATCACCTGACGTAAAGCAAAGTGTTCGGGCAGTGCCTGGTGGAAAGGGGAGGCCTGCAAGCCTTTCTGTTCTAAAGCACAGACTGAGCCTGACTGTCCATTTGGACCCGCTAATCCAGAGGAAATCAACACCGAATCTTAACATGAATATGAAGATAGAAGATGTACATTTATTTCCATGAATTACAAGTGCATTGCTGTTCATATTAGCAGGCAGTCTTTATATAACCCATTCTCCATTGCTGTCAAAAATCAAACAAGAAAAAAAGGACAGCTGAGAAATGAAAAGCTAAAAATAGAATTATTTTTCCTAAGTGATCTGCTGGATAGCATTTTCCGTGGAACACAACTCAGAGGTAACAATAGATTTTTTGTTTCAATCATAGGCATGTGGCACTTGGACAGTCATCTCCGCACAGAAAGCTGTAACAGTCATGCGAGGGTACAGTAATTACTGAACAAGGCAGATTTCTCACCACAGAGAGCAGTGGGGGAGTCAAGAGGAGGCACCGCACTGGGACAGAACACCGAGTCCACACCACAGGGTGCGGCGGCAGGAACAAACACTAGAGGGCTCAGGAGGGCAGGGGCTAAGGCTCCACGCACGCAGGACCTAGTGCTAGCTGCTCCTGACGGCCTGAGCTCGGTGACATCAGAGACGTGAGTGAGCACTTGACGACAGAACAGTGCTCCAGTCGTGAGCTCTTGAAGGCTTTATTACAAACTGTTATATCGTAAGTTGAAAATGAACTTGAGATGCTGACATGCTGTAGGAGGAAAAGGAAGTGTACACTTTCTCATTGAAAGACGCAGTGTTCCTCTCCGCTAGACCCTCAGGCATTGAGCGTGGCTACAGCGCCCGTGGCACCTGTGCCCACTGGGCGTGGAGCTCAGCCCCACACCACCTGGGCAGCCTGCATGACCTTGCGCACCTCTCACCAAATCCCGAGAGAAGCTGCTACTTTACGTCTTTTTGCATAAGTCTTGCAAACACCAAGAACTGTATGTAACACATTTTGGCAAGTGTTGTGCCCCTGTAAATGGTACAGGTGGAACTGCCCGATGCAGGATTTCTTCCTTTTATTTAGAAAAAGGACTGAATTTTCTAAAAGTTGGGCAAGCAGTACATATACCTTACATCTGCTAGGGATTAACATGACACAAGGAGAGGTGCTGACGAGCACCCACAGGGTCCAGGGGCGGAGCACGAGCTGTAGGGGCCCCAGCAGGGTGGGAGAGGAGTGCAAAGAGGGGCCGTCACTGCCTTAAAGTGCCCGAGGAGCGGCCGCCCTCCCGGAAGGTGTGACGCAGTGACCGACAGTGAGGGTGGGGTCAGCAGGGCATCGGGAGGGAGGAATAGGGAGGGTGGAACCACTGCATCTTTCAAACCAGAAAGCGATTAGTGACTAAAGCAAGGTGAGCAGTAGGTGCCCTGAAGTACGTACTGCCACAGGTCACCGGAGGGCGACACACACAGGGGTGCCAGGAACAGTTCTCTGGACTGAAGGAATTCTTTGAAAGCATAAAAGCCACAACTACCAGAAACTGCCCCTCCGAATGGCTCAAAGGAGTCAGGTGGACACGCCAAGACAGGCTGGAGACGGGCCCGGGGTCAGGAGCTGGGAGGAAGAACAGCGATGCCTGCGCGTGGCCCGTCCTCGGAGCCCGTGTCCTGTTGGGAAACAGACAGACCGACTGTGAGCTAAGGGTGAACCACGTGGGAAAAGCAGCAGCAGCAGTGCTAGGAAAACGGAAGAGTGAAAAAGCAAAGGAAAAACACTCCTGCAGAAAAGGTCATCTCCCTCAGAACCACGTGGCACGAGTCACACCCAAGGCTCCTCAAGGGTGGGCTTGCCTCCACCCCCCCACCCCCGGGCACCTTTTCTCTCAGACGTTTCACAGAGGATGTTTCCAGAATACTCAGGGGGAGACACGCACGTTCGCTCACAGCCAGGCCAGTGTCAGTATTCCCCAGATGCCATTTATTAACCAACGGTCCAAACCAGAGTCTGAGAATCTTTGTAAACACATGTGCGAAGTGGAAAACGCTTCTGCCTCCTATTCTCAGCACGTCTCTTTCTCTGGATGAGCAGGTAGGTCAGAATCAACCACACAGGAGGCAGAAAGTGTGTTTTTTAATGCTCAAGTTTTCTGTGACTAACAACAAGCACAACCAAGTGCTGGTAGGAAGTGTGAAGCTGGTGGGCCTGGACCCTGGAAGGGCAGGAGGGGACTCAATGGCTGCTGTCCCGCCAGGCCCCCCTGGCCCTGCAGATGCCCGAGGATCCCTCAGGAGGCCCCTGAGGTCCCCCATCACTCTCCTAACATCTCTATTTTACTTGAGGAAATTATATTCTGGGTTAAATCCACTCCACCTGTTTCCAGACTAGCAGTTCTCAGCTGTGAGCACAGACGGCTGGGGGTGGGGCGTGGGTGGACGTGGGAATTCCCTCCACCCCGAGGACCATCCTGGGGAGGAGAAGTGCACGTTCTCTGTCTCACGATGAAGCCGCGTGGAGACAGCGGGAGGGTAATCGAGTGTGTCAGGATGCGAGCAAAGCAGACCTTCCTTCCCCTGGAGACGTAGCCTGTTAAACGCCTACCGGCAGGTGTCACCTGGCTCACA
Source organism: Lipotes vexillifer (assembly GCF_000442215.2). Lineage (NCBI taxonomy): Eukaryota > Metazoa > Chordata > Mammalia > Artiodactyla > Lipotidae > Lipotes > Lipotes vexillifer. Next base: position 451,008 of record NW_006777435.1, read on the forward strand.
GGCACTGCCAAGTGGATAGTCCTTGTCTGCTGCTCGGGGAGACGGGCTCGGGGACAAGACGTGACCTCCTCCTAGAGGCGTGCCACCATGAACTGCAGCCACACCTAGCAGCTGGCAGAAAACTAAAACTGCCCTAAATGCTTTTATCTTTAATGAAACCAAAGGGAAACAAGAGATTAATGCCCCTAGTAATCAGTCCCCCACCACCCCCCAAGAAAGTCCAGCGACGGGCTGGAGAAGGAGGAAGAAAGGCAGGCACCACCTCCTCTTCCCCAGCTTCTCGGGAAGCAGGTAAGGAGATGGTCTGTAAGGATGAGGCTGAGACCCAAGGCCGGAGGAATCGGAGACTTGTCACAATGTATTAACCACTTACACCTTTTTACCTTTCCAGTGAAAACATTTCTAAAATAGAGCCCCTTAAACAAAATATAATGAACATACTTTGACCCTTTACGATCACTCAGAGCTGCCACTAAGAACATCAGCGAGCAGGGGACACCTAGGGTCTCCTCTGGAGCGGTCCCTGCTGTCCCCTCGAGCAAAGCCCCCACAGCTGTATGAGCACGTTTCCCCGGCGGGCCCGTGTGTCACAGCACCGACACCTCCAGGCTCTCCTCTGTGCAGTTCTGCCCTCGCTGCAGACTGGGAACTCACACCCACGGTCCCTCCACCTCCCTGGGGAGCAAATCTAGGTGAAAAAAGATTTCTGAGTCTAAAGGACCTGGACTCTCTGCCTAGTTTTGCAACCGATGTATAATCTTGAGCAAAATGCTTAAACACACTCCTTCAGTTTTGTCAATCGTAGACCTGGGCTGTGTGCTGACTTCAGAAAACGCTGCTGTGATCATCAAAAGGCAATATCTGTGAAAGAACCTGGCCCAGAGCTTAACAACGCCCCCAACTCACCCTCCTCTGCACTCACTCTTCTATCCTAGATGACTAAATTATAAGTCAGTCTAGATGTTGGAAATTTCCTTTGAAATGCACAGAAAAAAACAAGATGGATTGATGGGCAGATGGAGGAATGGATGGAAAGATACGTGAGAAGGCAAAGTATAATAAAACGTTAATCATAGGATCAGGGTGGTAGGAATATGGATGTCTACTGTAAAACCCTCAACTTCTCAGAATAGGTAAAAATTGTCATTTAAAAAACGTTTGGGAAAAAAAAAAAAAAAAAAAAAAACCTTTGGGAAAAAAATCGGGCTACAAGCACATTCTGTGCCTTCTGTGTGCCTGGAGGAAGTGAACTAAACACAGAGCAACACCCCTGCCACCGCCTCCACTGGTGACAGGCCCCAACCCTGGATACTCAGAGCTGGGGTGGGCCCCGGGTGGGCTTGGTCCCCGTGTGCTAATGGCCTCCAGTAGGCATCCAGTCAGCAGCCCTGTCCTGTGGCCCAGGACCCTGGTCACTGTCACGCTCCCCTGTGCCTGCTGCCTGACCAGCCACCCCACAAGTCCCTGCTGAGGTCCCGCCACCCAGACTGCCCAGTGTCAGATGCCCTGACACTTCAGGACCTAAGACCACCTGTGAGGAGAGGTGGGCCCCTCCCCACCAGCGGGGTGCCCCCTCCCGGCACTCTGCATCTTTGGGGCCGAACCCTCCCCTGGTGCAGTACCACAATGCTGGGCCTGACTCCCTGGGTCCTGCCATCAGGCTGCTAGAAAGCAAAGCCTGGGTCTTATCCATCCATTCCCTCCTACCCGGCACTAAGAGTATGTGACAGGGATTAAATGAACAATGACAAACTGATAGCTCCATCACCCCCAGATGTTCTACACCAAAGATGTGCATGACGGTCTGTGTCTTTCTCCCCTCTCAGGCCACGTGCTCCTCGGGGGCCACGTTCAGTCCTGTCTGTTCTGCTCACTGGGGTGAGCACACAGCATGTATGCCCTGAAACCAGAAGGCAGGGAAATCAGGGGCCATGAACACACAGGAAAGCAACCCATGGAAGGGACCGTGCAGAAAGTTGCTCAGCTCGACCTTCCAGGCCAGGGGTCAGTGGCCTAATTTGTAAAGAGCCAAACAAAAGCTTATTCACCCAACGCAGCCAGGCTGACCTGGCACGGACACGGGGACAGGAGAGCAGGCCCCTGGCAGAGACAATCCCCCCACCAGGAATGCAGGCAGAGAGGCCAGGAAGGGGTGAAAACAGCTGGGTCCCAGGGGCCGCTTTCCTTCTGTCGGTGAATGACCGCACAGTGCCTTGTGTGCAACAAATTCTTCAAGAGACTGTCCCGATGTGAGGTGTGGACGGATGAACGCTTCCAACCCCACTGAACTGGCCTCCCTATCCCCTGCGGCATCTACCCTTCCTGCTCAGACACTTCCTGAAGGTTGGCTGCTGGAGGCACACGTGCTGGGGCTTGGAGTCTGGCCTCCAGTGTGTCCCAGCAAGGGCCTGCCAGTCCCCCTCCCTTGCCTGGTTAGGGAATCGGGGTCTTTTAGGCTCTGCTCCCCTCACTCCCCTGCAGTCACTGCTTCTCCCGACCACACCCCAGTCTGAGCCCCAGATCTGGAAGCTCCTCTCCCACCCTCTCCTCTGCCCTGGTCCAGCCCTGGTGGCTCTGTGAGTAGGTGAGCTGATCGCATCTGCTTGTAGCCCCCCCTTCTGCCCTTCCCTGTCCCCTGATCTGAGCTCTGGGGCTGGGACCCTGCCTTAGCACCGCTGCCTGTCCTTGGCAGCTGCTTCTGGTGGGACTGCCAGTGGCAGGCACTGAGAAGAAAAGCCTTCCTTCTTCTGCCTCTATTGACACATGGCTCTTTGGGAGGAGTGGTCCTGGGTTTCAGAGGTACTGGAGGGTGGCGGTGACTCAGGCCCTTGAGGTCCCTGGGTCAGTGGCAGTCGGGCTCTTGACCCTCCTCAGCAATGGTGATGCTCTAACAGCTGCAGTTCCAGCAGGGGCCCAGCACCCTCTGGGCCTGCTGACCAGACAGATGCTGGCTCACATCGCTTCCCCTCAGCCCCTGCAGACCCCCGTCTGCAGGAAGCCCCACCACCCCGCTCTTGCTCTCCAGCCCTTCCACAGCCTCCTGACTGATCACACACCCTCTGTGTGAAATACCTCAAGCAGCTTCTGATCTCAAGCCTGGACGCTGCCCAACACAGGCAACCTCAGACCAACCCCCAGCCTGATCCCAGTATGTGAAAATAAATAAAAAGGCCCAGGCAGGAGAGAATGGACTTAAGATCCAGCTGAGAATCCCCAATGCCCACCGCTGCAGAATCCCCCACTTCGTAACCCTGCCTGGAGCCCCCTCGGTCACCTGTCTGCAGACCCCACTGCCAGGCCATCTAGCTGTCCCGGGCTGGTCTGTCCAAAGCATTTCCCCAGCAGGTGCCTCAACCCTTGGTCGTAATTCTTTATCTCACTGCTCATTTCTACAGAGCTCTAACACAACAAGCCCCACTCTCTCTCCCGTTCCGTATATTCTCTAAAATTGAGATCTGTGTTTCCTCTTTTTGAACACTTTTTACCTGTCTCCTCTGCTAGGATTTACTATATGGTTAAAGCTCCAGGTACCTGAGAAATTTAAGATCTGTATCCTGGCTGGAATCTAGCGGTCTCTTCAAAAATGAGTTCTTTGAGCTTTTCCTTGGGCAAGTCATCCAATTCCATGTCAAACTTGAACGGTGCTTCGGCGATGGGCTTGAAAAGAAAACAGAACGTTTAGACAAAAGTGGTTGTGGCTGAGGCAGTCATTCACTGCTCCACAGAAAGACCACAGATCAGGCTTTGGAACTGAGATGGCAGGACTGGCAACTGTGATGAGCAGCCCTGTGCTGTGCCCCAGTCACGGAAGTGCACCTCCCGAGAGCCCTGAACCAGTGAGAGGGAGCGTCCCCACAGGATTCTCCAATGTCTTCAGGCACTGCATGCACATGGCAGCCACAGGAATCTGCTGTGATGGGATGGCTGCTGCTGGTGGTAGTATGTGTACACAATCAAGACCCTCAATACTTGAATAAATGCATTTGATTACAAACATTACGGTATCTTTATATGAAGAAATAATATGGAGCCATTAAAAAGTGAAGCCGCAAGGAAGGTGAAAATCATGGCAAAATGCCCATATTTGTGTTAAACAGAATGAACTCTATTTTTAAAATTTAGATATAGAAATATAAGACTGAGAAGGAAACACTCCAAAATTTTAATAATGATAACCACATAACAAGACTACAAAGTGATCTTTCTTGTATTTTTCTGCAAGTTTTTGCTTTTCTTTAGTATACTTTCTCTGTAAATAACCAGAAATCTAATACTGTCTATTCATATCAAAAAACCTCCATGCATATTCAATGATAAAAGATGTAATTAGTCAGTTAATATTTTGATTTGTAAGCACCCCCCTCCAAACGAATGCAATGTTACAGAACCTGATGACAATACAGCTGTTACCAGGCACCCCAGACCTTATCCATGTCACCCTCACACCATGTATTAAGGGGAAGGAAACGTGCACCCCAAACTCTGCACTAGGCCCTGGCCTCTTGAAAGGGGAAAAAGAGAAAAACAAGCAGCTCCCCTCCCTGAAGGAGGGCTCGACGTATGGGACCGTACACATGCCACACTTCTAATCTGCCTGGCCCCCTTTGGGTGTGGGGTACCACCCCGGCCTGAAAGTAGGACGTGGGGCTTAGGAAACCGCCAGCTCACAGGGCAGTAAGAGCCCCAGGTCCCATGTTTTCAGCTGCTGCTCTGTTATGTACCACGGAGGTCGTGTCAACTGTTTCCGGGAAAGGCTGTGGAAGGGGAAGCTGACTGATAAATGCTTCCTCTGTTTGATTTCCTCTTTCTCTTTTTCATGTAACTGCTTTTCACTTTTGTAGTTAGTTCTTCCTTTCCTCTTCCATTTCCCCTTTAACACATTCCTCTTGGTTCTCCCTTTTTAAAAAACAGGAGTGTGAAGGCTTACTGTCTATGCATTTGAGCCTCAACTAGAAAGATCCACATTTCTGGTTCCTACTGCACTTTCCTTTATTATCCTCCAGAGAACGAAGTTAAAAGTGAGTCCCCAGAGGAACCAAAGAGCCAAGGAACGGGGACTTTTGGACAGAAGATGCCCGACGTGCAGCACCTTCACCTGGATGCCCAGTGTGCACTGGAGACTTGCACACGCACCTCTGCGACCAGCATTCCTCATCACGACAGGCTCTCGTGTCTCTAGGGAGGCACACAGGGAGGCAGACACAAAGCCACCAAGCTCTGGTGGGACTGTCCTGGCTGACCTGTCCCCTCCTCCCCTCCACCCTCAGGGCGGGCCCTGCAGTTCCACGTCTCTTCCTGCCACAGGCCGTGACCACAGTCCTGGGATCCCTTCCCTGCCTGTGCTCTCCTCCCCTTCCATTTCCCCGGCCCCACCCGGTGCAGGGGACCTAGAGGAAGGGGTTTCAGGCTGTGGGGACAGCACTAGTCTCAGGCACATGATGGCAGGGCCACTCAGCCGGGCGGGTGCAGGCTCTCACCTCGTCACTTGGGTCGTAGTACTGCTCCAGGTATGGGTGGGCCAGAGCCTGTTCCACCTCAATCCTCTTATGAGGGTTGAACGTCAACATCTTGTCCAGTAAATCTAGAGCTACAAAGAGAAAGGTTTTGCAGAGGTGAGAAGCCAAAGAAACAGTCAATGAAATACTCTCTCGTCTTCCTGTTTAAGTCCACTGACCCACAAGACAACCGAGCTAAAGGAGCCCCCACCACCCAGGGGTGCCTGTTCCATCTCTGAGCTTGAGTCTGAGCACCTGTTAGTAGAGACCCAGACTCAGGAAGGTGATATGCTCAGCAAAGGCTCCACACAGTGGCCAGGATTCAAGCCCAAGTCTGCCCCCCAAACCTGGCCTTGTCCTAAATCACGGCTCTGCTCGCAGGGTCAAAAGCAGAGGTTTTATGTATGTACTGCTCTTAAGTCAACTCCAAAGTCACTTCTGCAATGGTCACTGCCTCTCATGTGGTTTCAGCCTCCTCCTTCCAGGTCCTGGCTGAGAGGCATGTGTAAAGCACAGGCCCCCTGGCCTGCTCTGCAGCCTGGCGTCTTTCTCTAAGGCCCCAAACTACAAGTATTCTCTCGACCTGGCTGGCAGTTCAGCCCTGAACACCTCTTTCATGTCGACAATGCAGCAAGGCAGCAAGTGCAGGGCCAACAGGAACAAGCCGGAGGCGGTGGCCAATGAGCAGCCTGCCCTGGGGCCTCTGCAGAGTATCTAGGCACCACCTCAGGCCGCGAGGACAGCCAAGGGGCACGGCTGACAGTGGCTGGGACCAGGGTTAAGGGTCATGTGACAAAATACTTCCTGTATTTAGTGTCAGAAGTAGGTTTCAATGAGGGAGAATACATGCTAGAAAAGACATCACTGTTCTGGTAAAGAGGTAACAAAGAGAGCTTCTTTTAAAACTGTCTCTTTTTATTTAACAATGCTCAGACCAGTGGTGCTCACGGACCTGAGACACCCCTGAGAAATCCAAGGGCTCCAAGAAATATATCTAAAAACTACTAGGTAGGGCTTCCCTGGTGGCGCAGTGGTTGAGAGTCCGCCTGCCGATGCAGGGGACACGGGTCCGTGCCCCGGTCCGGGAAGATCCCACATGCCGCGGAGCGCCTGGGCCCGTGAGCCATGGCCGCTGGGCCTGCGCGTCCGGGGCCTGTGCTCCGCAACGGGAGAGGCCCGCGTACCGCAAAAAAACCCTACCAGGTAATTATTAAGAACACACATTTTTAGAAAATGTATTGACACTAACAAAAACAAAAGCACTGACATCTACTTAATGAAGCCTTGTTACTCACGGTGATAGTTTCTTATTAGGTTATCAACCTTGTCCATCTGCAAATGAGCACCCGACTCTAAGCTCTAGGATAAAGAACGGTGATGGAAAATCACTGTATTCACTAGGAAATGTGCTCCCTGATGGAGAGCAGCTGGCAGCTGGCCAGGAAGTTGCCGGGACAGAGCGGGTGGGTAGGGTGCCCCACTGCCCGAGGTTGGGGCCCCCACGTGCACATCCCTGCACACCACCCCTACTCGCCTTCAATCAGGAGATCATCGATGTGGTACACTGTGTGATGGACATGATAAGAAATTCCACACAACAAAGGACTTTTTTCATGTCCATAAAGTGAAGTGTGAAAACCAGTACGTTTTTTTTAAAGCCCACATAATGAATTTCTACAAATAGTACATTTTCAAACTGGTAGATGGGCGAACACACCTGCTGGGCCTCAGAGCCCTACCATACCTAACACAGGTACTAACACCGACCTCATTTCCCGCTCCCGCCCCCCTCCCCTAGAGCTCACAGACATTTCCCCAAGGACTGCCTTGAGATCAGATAACCTCCATCCGTGTCAGGAGAAGCCGAGGGCCCAGCCACAATCAAGAGTCTAACAGCATTATTTTTAAATTCCAAGTCTTGTTGATATTAAGGAGGGATGCACTCCAAGGCAACTGGATGCTCTGCAGCTGACACACTCCTAAAACAGACCTTTCAGTTCCTTCAAGTTCAATCCTAGGCAACAATTTCAAAAGAAAAGAGCTTTTAAAATTTTTTTTTTGCTACTTGAAAACTGACTGGCTCTCCAGCCTCTTTTGACTGCAGCGCTATTTCTGCACTGCTCGCAGCTACAGGAGGGGAGGGGGGGAGATGGGAAGCAGCTGGCAGGTGCTGCTCCCACAGTCAGAGAGCCCGGCCTCCCTCCTCCCACATGCTCAGCATCCCGCTGGCACCACTCCGACGTATGAATCACGCTGGCTGTGCATATGCTTCCTTGGATGCAGATTTTATTTCCCCTAAAAGACTGAAGCCCCTTCAAGGCCAGGATGACACCCGACCACGATCCTGATGACTCTCCCTGGTGGCGGCCATGAGCCCACACGTCCCCTCTAACTCCGGGGGGTGTGCAGCAACATGACCCCACCTTTCCGGCTCATCAGTCACTTCTCCTTCCAGGTCCTGGGGCGGGTCACCCGGCTGGCAGCACTGCTTTGGGGCCATCTCACCTACCCAGCAACACTCTGATCCCAGATCAAGGCTGCCATCTGTCACTTCCATCCTCAGCTCGAATTTCTGAGCAGGGGCAGAGAAAAAGGCCACCTGTGCAGACTGTGCCACCGCAACAGTGCTTCTCAAACTTTCTGATCTCAGAGCCCTACTCTTGAAAACTACTGAGGATCAATTATTAAAAAGCAGCGAATTCAACTCACAATTCAAACAACTGCACAGCACCATCCTTTGAGGAAACCACTGCACTCAGTATGTGGCAGATGTGTTCTGCATGCACTTATCCCGCGCTGTCACATGGAGCACTAAAAAGACTGGCACAAAGGACAGGACACAACAAAGCGAGTTCTCTGTGCTGCTGCACCAAAGGCACCTCACATGCAGCTGCCCTGGTTTTAGCTGGGAGGCTGGCACTGCCACCTCGCCCTGCACTGAGCACAGATGGCAGCACAAGGGACAGGGTACAGGATGCCTCAGTGTCATCATGAAAGGAGTTTTCACCTCACCAACCCCCTGGAAGGATCTTGGGGACCTTATAGGTCTAAGGAGCACACTACCAAGAACTGCTGAGCCACAAAAACTCCAAGATCTTTAATCTTATCATGGTCCCCAAGAGCTCGGGGAAAGCCCTGGTCAGCCCTTCTCTACTCACATGGGTGGATCATGCCCTTCCTGCCCACCGGCCCTCATTCCTCTCAGCACAACTTTCTGAGAAAATCAAGATCCCCAGGGGTGACCTTCCTGGACATTCCTCCACCAGATCCACATGCATCCTTCTGTGGGAAGAGGGGACCCTTTCCCCACCCAAAGCCGATCCTCCCTGCTGCCCTCACCTGGCCCAGTCCTTTCTGTCTCCATGTTCCCACTCCTCTTATGTGGTCACCCATGACCTGAACTGGAGGCCTCTATGCCATGTGGAGGTGCTGAACTCGGCCACATTCTCACAAGGCATTATCTGTGTCTATCTCCTCTACAGGTTGCGAGAATCCCCATCCCTCCCACACTGTCCAGGGAAGATTCTTGTCCAGCTCCTTACACATCTCACTCTTCAGCTCCCCAGCCTCTTCCAGGATTTCAAATGCCATCTGTTAAAAAACTCCTAAATCTATTGTCAGCTCAGGACTCTCACTCTCTGTATACACAGACTCTCTGTAGGTAATGAAATAGAATACAGCTTATTATCCCATTGAGAACATATATATGTATATGCATTTACAGGAGCAGTAATAAAGTCTGGAGGCTTTTCAAATACCAGGTTATCTGAGAAATGGACACAGACTTCTCACAAGAACGGCATTTTTTAAAATTTCAAAAAATACGGGGAGTCCAGTGGTTAATACTCCGCTCTTCCACTGTAGGAGGTACCAGTTTGACCCCTGGTCGGGGAACTAAAATCCTGCATGCTGCATGGCATGGCCAAAAAAACCCCCCAAAAAACGAAAAACAAAAGTGGGACCGAGAGAACAGAATTCCTCATCTTTCTTCACGTGCTGACAGCTGTCTGCTGGCTTTGCACACCTGCCCTCTAACCACACGGAGCTGCACTTGCCATGGGGGAGCTCTCAGGCTTGCCCGTGGGAGCGGTGACACCACCTCGGCCACATTCACCAGGTTCTCTTGGCCACAGTGACTGCCAAGGGTGTGGACACAGAGGCAGTGAGTGTCAGCCCCACACCTGGGCTAAAACTATCAGGAAACAGGTGAACCTGGAGATGCTGGTGGCCATCGTGTCACCATGAGAAAAGAGGCTGGTTAACAAGAAAGATGGAACAGAGGAAGGCAACGCTGAATGACAAAGTCCAGATTGTGGTCAAAGCAGCTACGCCTGGAATCAAAGCCCTGCTGGGCCTGTCGGTTCCGAGAACTGGTGAAGTCCTTCTTCAGGCCGAGGCCAGTCCCAGTGGGTTCTCATGAAGTGGACGGAGAAGGCCTCAAAGAGCCGACTCTCCAGTCTGTGATGACTCACCCCACGACCACAGCCCCATCGCTCAGTGGGAACCACTGCTCATTTCTGGACACGTTTTGTAGAATTTCCCTGTGCATCTTCTTTCACACAGTTGAGATCATATTATACATAAAAAAGGCTGTGTTATTTTCTCAGTCAACACTGCTCATTAGTATTTTCCCATGCTACAAAAACTTTGTAAAAATCACTTTTAGGGACTTGATATAATATTCCTTTGAGTAGATGTACCAGTTGACTCTGATCCATGAACAATGAACAGTTAGCGCTGAGTTTGTTTCTAACAATTTTTAAAAAAATTTATTTATTTATTCTTGGCTGCGTTGGGTCTTCATTGTTCCGTGTGGGCTTCTCACTGTGGTGGCTTCTCTTGTTGCAGAGCACAGGCTCTAGGCGTGCAGGCTTCAGTAGTTGTGGCACGCAGGCTCAGTAGTTGTGGCTCGCAGGCTCTAGAGCATAGGCTCAGTAGTTTTGACGCACAGGCTTAGCTGCTCCGCGGCATGTGGGATCTTCCCGGAGCAGGGCTTGAACTCGTGTCTCCTGCATTGGCAGGCAGATTCTTAACCACTGTGCCACCAGGGAAGCCGTTTCTAACAATTTAACACAGCCCAGACTAAACTCACAACTGCTAACTCCCGACTGGCTCCTCCCAATGACCCTCGGCTCAGTACCTCTTCGTGGAAGCTGTGTGTTCTTGTCCTTTGCTCATGTATTTATCCACTGATGTCTTAGATTTCTCTCTGCTCTTTAAACACTAGTAACATTAACGAGAAGTCTAACATTAAAAACTACTGCTCTTAACCCTGCCTGATGTTCTTAGCTCTCAACCTTCCCAATTATCCTATGAGGTAGGTAAAACTTGTCCCAATTTTGAGATGAGAAAAATGTGAAAAAACGAGGTCATAAGTCTGCACTCAGGAGGCCAATCGCAGAGCATAGGACCTAACCACCATGTGTGTGGCCATCAACAAAACAGGACAGGGATTCTTTAAATGTTATTCAATCTAGAACAAATTATACCTATTTGCCCACACCTGGTCTAATCTAGTTTAAATTTTAAGCTTTTAAATCTACTACCTTTCATTTATGTTTGTCTTTTTTTTTTTTTAAATTAACTTATCTTTGGCTGCGTTGGGTCTTCGTTGCCACGCACTGGCTTTCTCTAGTTGTGGCGAGTGTGGGGCTACTCTTCATTGCGGTGTGCAGGCTTCTCCTTGCGGTGGCTTTCTTGTTGCGGAACATGGGTTCTAGGTGCGTGGGCTTCAGTAGTTGCAGCATGCAGGTTCTAGAGCGCAGCCTCAGTAGTTGTAGCACACAGGTTTAATTGCTCCGCGGCATGTGGGATCTTCCCGGACCAGGGACTGAACCCGCGTCCCCTGCACTGGCAGGCAGATTCTTATCCACTGTGCCACCTTGGTTTGTTTTTAAAGCTCAGGAAGATATTCTTCCCCCACGCAGAGATCAGAAAAATACTGAATGCTCTAAATATCGTTAGTTTTTAATAGTATGATTTTTTAAAAAGTATTTGATCATCAATTGTTTTGGAATTCACTTTGCTGTGTGAATAGTGATTTAAACTGGTTTTCTTCCAAACAGCTATTCAACTAGCCCAGTACCATCTGCTGAAGAATAATCATTTCTTCCCCCTCACAGGAGTAATTTTGGAGAGAATCCTAAGCTAGATTCCTTTGAAGAAAAATCTACAATACTACTGGTTCAAGGGACTCAGCAGTCAGAAATTTCCAACAAACATGTGAAAAAATATTCAACCTCACTCTTAATTAAAGAAAAACAAATTAAAATGTCACTTCCCCCCCATTTGGTTGGCAAACCCAAAAGTGCAATACCCAGAATCGCTGGAACAAAAGACATGTGACAGAATTGCCAAGCTGCCTTTCAGAGACTCCACGGATTCACACTCCACCAGCTGCCTCTGAGAAGATCCCCTGCCTTGACTACACAGTGGGTTATCAAACTCTGTGATTCTTGCTACTGTGATGAGTGGGAAAAAAATGGAATTACTGACCTTTCAATGTTCGTATCTCATATAATAAATAACAATGAGTCCCTTTTCCTATATTTAAGAGACATTTACATTTCCTTTTCTGTGAACTATTTGAGTTCACTTGGGTTTTCCCATAAGATCTTATGGAAAAATGTGAACAAACATTTTCGCCAACCCAATACTATTAACCAGACTTAAAAGCGCCAGTGTTTCAGCTTGAAAGTTTTAATTTCTTGAGATCCCCAAGGTCTTCCATTCATTTCTTCCTGTTATTTTCATGCAAATCTAGACTATTAGCTACCTGCATGCAGGTTCTTAAATCTGTCTTATTGCTGTTCTATGTCCAGGGCCTTAGAACAGACACCCATCTATTTATTAAATGAATACATTTACCAATGCTGTAGTAAGAAACTAGAAGCAACCTCGTGGCATATAAATATGGCCCCCATTTCTTTGCAGCTCCTCTCACGAAGGGGTGGATTCATTTCTCCCCCTCTTGAGTCGGGCCTGACCTTGTGATGTGCTCTGATCAATGGACTGTGGCAGAAATGTCCATTTCTGAGACCCGGCCAGGAGAGACCTTGCAGCTCCTGCTCTGGTTCTTTTGGAATGCTGTTGCCAGCATGAGAAACCCAGTCTGGTCCACTGCAGGACGAGAGCCAACGGGGTGCTAGGTGCTGTGAGGCACCCTTAGGCCGTGCAGCATGAGGTGAGCCGAGCAGACCCGCCCAGCTGCACCCAGCCCCGTGGGCTTTTGGAACAAATATGTGCTGGTTGGGTTTTTAAAATTTTTGGTAATAAGGGTCAATTTTAGTAAGATCCTCTTCTATATCTCATTTCACAAGGTGCCACATTAACCTAGTTATGGTTTGGTTTGGTTTTGACTGAACTGTTTCTAAGTTTCAGGTGTGCAGCATCATATGGGGTGATCTGAAGGCCCGGAGTTGTAGAGGGGTTTGTTGCACAGCAACAGATAACTGATGTGAATGTCCATGTCCAACATGAGGTTGTGAAAGACACTACAGGTCACCCACAAAGGAACGTTATGTACCCATTCTTTATAACTACAGAGACATAGAAAGGACCCAAGATATATAAATGAAAAACTTTGTCTTGAGATCTCAGAACCTAGTCCTACCAAAACCAGTAGTATAGACATTCACACAGCCCTGTGATGCAGGTACTAATATTTTATAAATGGGAAAACAGAGGCCCAGAGAGGTTAAGTAGTTTGTCCAAAGGATGCTCAGCTGGTAAGCGGCTGGGCTGTGGACTGAACCAGGGAGGTCTGGCTGTAAAGCCTGTGCTCTGGACACATGATGTTTTATGCCCATTTCAGCACTAAACTCCATCTTTCCACTTGATTCTATGTATAGTTCTTCCCCGCTTTTTCATTATATTCACCCAATACCTACAATTCAAATTTAACTGGATTTTAGTGGGGTTAATTATTACCTGAACAAACCAATCTCAAAGTTCATGATCTTAACCTAAGGAAAATAAGCTAAAAAAAACCTCAAATAATTTGATGCAAATTATGACTAACTAGAGAAAAGAATGAGGAAACAAATAGGAGAAAAGCCCAAGAGTTCTGTTTCTTGTAAGGTCTTAATTATACAGTTTTGTTATGTACACACCTCTTAAAAAAGGCAACTCAGGAAATCAGATCTAGGTAACATGCTTGGGATGGACAATACAGCACACAAGCCAATCTAATTAGTAACATGTGCAAGGCATGGGAAGTTCTAATTTTGGAAATTCTGCAACTAGAATACATTATGTAACTATAACTAAATAGGTAGAAGCTGTGCACACTTTGGTAGAGTGAACATTAAAGGTTATTTTGGGATTCTGATAATTAAGACTATTTCTTATTCTCTGACTTATTTTTTCTATACGTCCAAACTGTCTACCACAACCATACACCACCTTTATATCAGAGAGTTTAAAAGACAGTTCCTCTTATATCCAAAAGAAATTCAATTTTAAACCAAGTGTTTCTGAAACTTGGCTCAGGTCAACACATAAAACAAATTTAACATCTAAGTAAATCGTTGTTAACGTTAAAAAATACACATATATGTACACACACACACACATATTAGAAAAAGCTAAAATTCAGTCAACAGCAGACTGGATGTAAATATTGTAATATCACTGCACCAACATGTCAGCAAGCTGTTCTTGGGTTCCCTCCTCTGACCTCTTCCTTCCACTCTAAGGACTCCTGTGATGACACCAGGCTCACCTGGACAACCCATGCTAATCTCCCCACCTTAAAGTTAGCTGATGAGTAACCTTACTCCTCTCTGTCATGTAACCTAACATGGATTCAGTTTCTGGGAATTAGGACACGGACATCTTTGGGCATGGGGTCATTATTCTGCCTACCACACTTTTATGACAGCATAAAGTTAAAAAAAATAGCTGCCTAATATATTTAACAGGTACATGTTAAGCAGGAATGAAGGATAATATAATTATTAAACAAAATTAACTTATAAGATATCAAAGACTGGGGTTTCCCTGGTGGCACAGTGGTTTAGAGTCTGCCTGCCAATGCAGGGGACACGGGTTTGTGCCCTGGTCCGGGATGATCCCACATGCCGCAGAGTGGCTAGGCCCATGAGCCATGGCCGCTAGGCCTGCGCTCCGCAAGGGAGAGGCCACAATAGTGAGAGGCCCGCATACTGCAAAAAAATAAAAATAAAAAAATAAAAATAAAAATAAAAATAAAAAAATTTTTAAAAAGGGTTTCCCTGGTGGCATAGTGGTTGAGAGTCCGCCTGCCGATGCAAGGGACACGGGTTCGTGCCCCGGTCCGGGAAGATCCCACATGCTGTAGAGTGGCTGGGACTGTGAGCCATGGCCACTGGGCCTGCGCGTCCGGAGCCTGTGCTCCGCAACGGGAGAGGCCACAGCAGTGAGAGGCCCGCGTACCGCAAAACAAACAAACAAACAAAAAAACAAAACAAAACAAAAAAGATATCAAAGACTAAAATCGAATGTATGACCTTTCTCTGTTATGGAACATGCTCTTGGAACATATCTTAGCATATCTTCACCCAACCTAAGGCCATGAAGATTCTATCCTCGTTTTTTCTCAAAGCTTAACAGCTTTAGTCCTTCTATTTAGGTCCATGTTACTTATTTTTTGCACACAAATGTCTAATTGTTCCAGCATCATTTGTTGAGGAGACTGCCATAGGCACCAGTACAGATAAATCTAAATCTGAAATGCATTTTGCTGAGTGGAAGAATCCAGACATAAAAGGCTACATATTACATAATTGCAATTCTATGACATTCTGGAAAAAGTAAAGCCATAGGGACAGGAACCAGATCAGATGTTGATTGCCAGGGACTAGGCGAGGAAACTGACTATGAAGGGGCACAAGGCAACTTTTCGGGACAATGGGAATGCTCCAAAATTTGACTGTGGTGAAGTTACAGGACTGTATACGTTTGTTAAAATTCAAAGACTTGCACAACTAAAAAGGGTGAATTTTACTCTATGTGAATTATTCTGTGATAAACCTGACAAAATGATCAAATGACAAGATGACCTTAAAAAAACTGAACTTAATCCAAGTTAAAAAGTAGCAAAGAAACTAAAACGTGGAAAACTAAACAGTCACCTCCAGACTCCCTTACCCTATGGCTACCACTCCTAAATAAGAGGGAAGAAAGCAATGAAGAGTGAGCACCAAATAAGGCATTATCCAACAGCCACAGACTAGTGACCTACTGCTTTAATGAATAAGACAAAGAAACAAATAAAAGCTAAGCCTAAGAAAAATAATCAATGAAATCACATTTACCTTTGGAGTCAGCATTTGGGAACAGCCTGTTCCATGGCACCTTATTTTTGTGCGGAAGAGAAAGCAAATAGTTTCTAGCTTTTAAATTTATTATACAATTCAGGTCTTCCTGGGATGGGGATCCAAGAATACCTATCAGATAAAATAATCAGCTGTTAATTATCAAGACCAAGGTAAACCAGCAGGCTCTGGACGCGCAGGCTCAGCGGCCATGGCTCACAGGCCCAGCCGTTCCGCGGCATGTGGATTCTTCCCGGACTGGGGCATGAACCCGTGTCCCCTGCATCGGCAGGCGGACTCTCAACCACTGTGCCACCAGGGAAACCCTACTTCCATTTCTTTTTTCAAATGATTTGAGAGAAAGAATCAGAATCCTTGTAAGCTGAAGCTGGAAAAAGAAAAAAATAGAAACAACCACTGACTGCTTTAGGACATTTGTGGTCCACTTACTTATTTTGGAAACCTGGACTTCCCTGGTGGTGCAGTGGTTAAGAATCTGCCTGCCAATGCAGGGGACACGGGTTTGAGCCCTGGTCCAGGAAGATCCCACATGCCACAGATCAACTAGGCCCGTGTGCCACAACTACTGAGCCTGCACTCTAGAGCCCGCGAGCCACAACTACTGAAGCCCG
>NW_006777435.1:471884-473836 GCF_000442215.2 Lipotes vexillifer
AGAGGCCACAATAGTGAGAGGCCCGCATACTGCAAAAAAATAAAAATAAAAAAATAAAAATAAAAATAAAAATAAAAAAATTTTTAAAAAGGGTTTCCCTGGTGGCATAGTGGTTGAGAGTCCGCCTGCCGATGCAAGGGACACGGGTTCGTGCCCCGGTCCGGGAAGATCCCACATGCTGTAGAGTGGCTGGGACTGTGAGCCATGGCCACTGGGCCTGCGCGTCCGGAGCCTGTGCTCCGCAACGGGAGAGGCCACAGCAGTGAGAGGCCCGCGTACCGCAAAACAAACAAACAAACAAAAAAACAAAACAAAACAAAAAAGATATCAAAGACTAAAATCGAATGTATGACCTTTCTCTGTTATGGAACATGCTCTTGGAACATATCTTAGCATATCTTCACCCAACCTAAGGCCATGAAGATTCTATCCTCGTTTTTTCTCAAAGCTTAACAGCTTTAGTCCTTCTATTTAGGTCCATGTTACTTATTTTTTGCACACAAATGTCTAATTGTTCCAGCATCATTTGTTGAGGAGACTGCCATAGGCACCAGTACAGATAAATCTAAATCTGAAATGCATTTTGCTGAGTGGAAGAATCCAGACATAAAAGGCTACATATTACATAATTGCAATTCTATGACATTCTGGAAAAAGTAAAGCCATAGGGACAGGAACCAGATCAGATGTTGATTGCCAGGGACTAGGCGAGGAAACTGACTATGAAGGGGCACAAGGCAACTTTTCGGGACAATGGGAATGCTCCAAAATTTGACTGTGGTGAAGTTACAGGACTGTATACGTTTGTTAAAATTCAAAGACTTGCACAACTAAAAAGGGTGAATTTTACTCTATGTGAATTATTCTGTGATAAACCTGACAAAATGATCAAATGACAAGATGACCTTAAAAAAACTGAACTTAATCCAAGTTAAAAAGTAGCAAAGAAACTAAAACGTGGAAAACTAAACAGTCACCTCCAGACTCCCTTACCCTATGGCTACCACTCCTAAATAAGAGGGAAGAAAGCAATGAAGAGTGAGCACCAAATAAGGCATTATCCAACAGCCACAGACTAGTGACCTACTGCTTTAATGAATAAGACAAAGAAACAAATAAAAGCTAAGCCTAAGAAAAATAATCAATGAAATCACATTTACCTTTGGAGTCAGCATTTGGGAACAGCCTGTTCCATGGCACCTTATTTTTGTGCGGAAGAGAAAGCAAATAGTTTCTAGCTTTTAAATTTATTATACAATTCAGGTCTTCCTGGGATGGGGATCCAAGAATACCTATCAGATAAAATAATCAGCTGTTAATTATCAAGACCAAGGTAAACCAACTGCATACCATCAGCAGTGGGGCAGAATGGGCACTGACATTCAATGTCTTCTCACTACCTCCCAATGCTTTTTACAAAGTCCTTAATGTTTTAAATCAAGGAAGATTTAAAAAAAAACTCATGTCCATCACAGGTTGAAGAGTTGCTGGAACTCTTCTTAATTTCCTGAGGGTACTCTGATGTACACAGTGGGTCCCCAGAATGCTCACGAACCTTACCCAGAATGTGGTTCAGCTGGTCGAGGTAATGCTTCCCCGGGAAGATGGGCCTGTTGGAGAGCATCTCTGCCAGGATGCAGCCTACAGACCAAATATCAATGGACTTGGTGTAGCCCTGCAGTGGAAAGGAGAAAAGATGGAGAATGACCTTTGCTGTTCCATGACACAACGAGACCTTTCTGCATGACAGGCACAGGGCTGCTGCAGTGTCAGCTTCTCCTCTGGCTCTATAATTCAGAAATAAGAGACCATGGAGAGACAAATATCATTTGACTTTCTTATAAGACACTAAACAA
Organism: Lipotes vexillifer; assembly: GCF_000442215.2. NCBI lineage: Eukaryota > Metazoa > Chordata > Mammalia > Artiodactyla > Lipotidae > Lipotes > Lipotes vexillifer. Next base: position 473,741 of record NW_006777435.1, read on the forward strand.
CCCAGATTGCTTGATTTTATTTCTCTCTTCAAAGTTGATTGTTATTAAGTTAGAATTTCTGCAGTATACTTCTTTTTTTTTTTTTTTTTTTTTTGG
>NW_006777435.1:473905-474437 GCF_000442215.2 Lipotes vexillifer
TTTCCTAACCTGTCTCTTTTTTTTTTTTTTTTTTTGGCGGTACGCGGGCCTCTCACTGTTGTGGCCTCTCCCATTACGGAGCGCAGGCTCTGGACGCGCAGGCTCAGCGGCCATGGCTCACAGGCCCAGCCGTTCCGCGGCATGTGGATTCTTCCCGGACTGGGGCATGAACCCGTGTCCCCTGCATCGGCAGGCGGACTCTCAACCACTGTGCCACCAGGGAAACCCTACTTCCATTTCTTTTTTCAAATGATTTGAGAGAAAGAATCAGAATCCTTGTAAGCTGAAGCTGGAAAAAGAAAAAAATAGAAACAACCACTGACTGCTTTAGGACATTTGTGGTCCACTTACTTATTTTGGAAACCTGGACTTCCCTGGTGGTGCAGTGGTTAAGAATCTGCCTGCCAATGCAGGGGACACGGGTTTGAGCCCTGGTCCAGGAAGATCCCACATGCCACAGATCAACTAGGCCCGTGTGCCACAACTACTGAGCCTGCACTCTAGAGCCCGCGAGCCACAACTACTGAAGCCC
>NW_006777435.1:474671-517181 GCF_000442215.2 Lipotes vexillifer
AAAAAAAAAAAAAAAAAGAGTAGCCCCCACTTGCCGCAAGTACAGAAGGCCCGCGTGCAGCAACGAAGGCCCAAAGCAGCCAAAAAATAAAAATAAAAAACAAATAAATTAATTATAAAAGGTGGGGGGGCATTGCTACATTTCCAGAATATCTTTATCCATTTTGAAAATCATTAAAAACAAAACACAACAATTACCCATGATCTCTGCTGAAAAGAAGCACGTGCTGGCTCCATCATGTCTCACTGATCCCTATTGCTTATCTCCTTTTTCTATTGATTTTTCAGGTATATTTTTTCTTTTAAAGGAATTTGGTGAAAAGACATGGAAGAATTATCATACAACAGTAAAAAAAAAAAAAGATGTTACTACGTAAGTTGAGTTTTATGGAGAATGCTTAGGCATAGTGATAAATAGAAGAAGAAATGTGGAGAAAAGCTAGAGGGAAAAAAATTTATCCAAATATTAAAGTTTATGGAAACATAGCAAAGTATTTTTTGAAAATCAAAGAATTAATGATCAGATCTACAGCTATGATAAAATGGGCTGAATTTCAAAACAATTCTCGTCAATAAATTACAGAGATTTAAAGTATCTTCCCACAATTTCCTAGTAGATTGATTCATTCATTCATTTTATTTATGGCTGCGTTGGGTGTTTGTTGCTGAACGCAGGCTTTCTCTAGTTGCAGCGAGCGGGGGCTACTCTTTGTTGCTGTGCGCGGGTTTCTCATTGCAATGGCTTCTCTTGTTGCGGAGCACGGGCTCTAGGCACACGGGCTCTAGAGCGCAGGCTCAGTGGTTGTGGCGCACAGGCTTAGTTGCTCCGCGGCATGTGGGATCTTCCCAGACCAGGGCTCGAAGCTGTATCTCCTGCATTGGCAGGCAGATTCTTAACCACCGCGCCACCAGGGAAGTCCAACATGGTAATTATTATTACTATAATTAACAGTAACTATAACCATAATGATGGTGGAGACCTGGAGGACGCCATCTTAACCAAAAGATCAACATGAACTTCACCGATACCGACACAAACCAGGTGTGCCTCCTGATGTGACAGATGATGCGCTGAGAAGAAAACACTCTTTTTGTGGTATTCATGCCTCAAATGCATGACACAAAACTGAGGCACGTGCTACAAGTAGCTGACCCGTACCCTTCAAAAACATCAAGGTCAAGAAAGGCTGAGGAACTATTTCAGATTAAAGGCGACTAAAGTAACAATGCAATGTGTGAGCCTTGCACACATATTGAGAAAAGCTATAAAGGTTATTATTGGGACAATATCCAAAATCTGAATATAAACGGGGCATTACTATTGGATCAGTGTTAATTTTCCCACTTTTGATTACTGTACTATGGTCATGGGAGAGAACACCCTTCTTTCTCACCTCCACTGCTGCTGCTCTGGGCTGGACAAGTCTTTGTTGGGGGGCCGGCCTGCGCACCTCAGGGTGCTCGCCACTGCTCTGGCCTCTCACTGCTCGATGCCGGCAGCACCTCTCCTACTAGTTGTGAGAACCAAAAATGTCTCTAAACACAACCAAATGTCCTCAGGGAACATTCGAACTACTGTTCTAAGGACACACACGGTGAAATGCTTAGTGCTAAAGGTGCACATCTACAATCCATTCTCAAATGACTCACAAAAACAGGCACACAGAGAGAGAATGAAAAAGCAAACGGGACAAAACAAAGAGCTGGTGAGCGTGCATCTGAGGTGAAGGGTGGACAGTTCCAGCCAGCAGCTCTGTGAGGCGGCTTCCCTCTGCTTTAATACGATTGTGATTCTGTTTTCCTCTTCACTCATTCTCTCACATGTGTACAGGAGATTTTTCTAGAGGTTACATGACATTACAGGATATTATACGTGAAACATGACAACAGTGAACCGTGCTTCCCTAACGCTCAGTGTTACAGAATCACGCATGGGTGTTGGTGTCAGGAAGACCAATGGATGCCATGGTTTCAGATTTCACGTGGCAATTAGCCCTTCCTCTGCTGGGTTTTGGTGTGGTATCAATGATGAGCCAAGAGTAGCTGAAAAGACTACTAACTCTCCCTTTCCGAGCTTCGTGCGAAGACTCTTCACTAACTCTTCACTAACTTCACCAAAACAACATATTTGACAGACTGAACGCAGAACCAGGTGAGAATCCAGCAGTGTTCAAATCAAGCCAGACGCTGAAGAGATTTGTAAAGATGAGAACACTACTCTTCTCACTAAAATGTTTTTGTTGTGGAAAATAAACATTTTTAAAATGAGAACTATCTAACTTTTTAACATTTATTTTAAAATAAATTAATTTAAAAATTAATAAATACTTTAAAAAGTTTCAGTTTGGGGGCTCCAAACTGGTGGCTCAGCGGTTAAGAATCCGCCTGCCAATGCAAGGTACATGGGTTCGAGCCCTGGTCTGGGAAGCTGCAACTACTGAGCCCATTTGCCCTAGAGCCTGTTCTCCACAACAAGAGAAGCCACTGCAATGAGAATCCCATGCACCACAATGAAGAGTAGCCCCTGATCGCCACTAGAGAAAGCCTGCACACAGCAACAGACCCAACGCAGCCAAAAAAAAAAAAGTTTCAGTTTTAATTTCTATATAGTAAATATTGATAAATAAAACCCACATAAACAAAACCTGCTTGGGGTCTTGGATAAATTTTTAGACATTCAGACACTGAAGGAGTCTTGAGAACGGAATGTTTGAGAACCCCTGACTTTTCTTTTCTTGCAATGTTTCTGCGAATTGAAAATTCTATCAAAATGAAATGTTACAAATACACACACACAGAGCGCTCTAGGTGGCCAAAGCTGGGAAAATGAGTATATATATATAAAAAAAAGATAATGGACAGCAAACAAACAAACAAAAAACCCCCACAGCCACCATGAGTCCACAATCATGTTTTCAAAACAAAGACAGGGGTCAGAGGAAGAGAAAGAGAAAAGGGAGAAACCTCTTCTTCACAGAGAATGCCAGCTCATCAATGTAAAAGGAACAATCAATTTAGAAAATCACGTTTTGCAATGGAGACAATGGTCCTCAAGGGCGCACCCCTGGGGGAGAGGCTGCCAGGAAAGAGGAGTCACACACATGGCTTCAAAGACTGGGGTTTGTGCCAGAAAAGTGTGATCTAAACCTAATCAGGAGGAGCCAGTCCCAAGAATTCAGAAAGAGACCCGCTGGGCACAACACCACCTCTGTGCTCTGCCAAGTATTCTGTGTCATGGAGAAGCCAGGAAGGTGGGAGGACTGTCCCAGATGGGGGGGGACACACACAACTGGGATGGCACTGAATGAGCGCCGGCTGTCACAGGTGCTCGCAGGGTACTGCGGCTGTGGGGAAGCACACCGCCTTTTCGGGAGTATTAGTGAACTCCTAGCGTCAGTCGAGGTGTGCAGTGCTGGTTTATGTTGGTGAAGTGTCAGAGGGTTTGACACAAGGGAAGAGAGAGAAGAACGGGAGAGTGAGGGAGGCAGAGGATGTCAACAGCTGGTGCTGTAAGGGGAATATGGGTGTTCACTGGACTCTCTTCTGTGGGTGTGAAAATGTTCTGTATCAATAAAAAAGAAAATCCTGAATACATTGCTAGAAAACATTCTCAGGCTAGAGGTGCTATAAATCAAAAAAGGATTCAAACTCAGTTTTGACTATAGTTAACTCTGCAAAAACAGAGGCCACCCTCCTGGCTACTTCCCCCTGGAGGGTGGCCAAGAAGTGAAGACAGGGGAGCGGCTCAAATGGGGATGGATGCTGTAAGACCACAAGGCCCCAGGACGCAAAGGACAGCTTTCCTTCCAGCTGGCAGGCACTGCTGCACACATGGGCGCCTCTGGCGTGGAGAGACTGTCACGTGGCCCATCTATCCACAGCAAGAACCCGTTGTGTGGGATTGTACAGAATTATGAGAGAATCAACACAACATTTTCTCCTTTGAAACATCTGTTACACCAAATCCTTCTTTACAATGGAATTTATTTTAATGAAATTTTACTTCCATAGCTAAACTAAACACAGGTATGATATCAAGAATAACTAACTGCCTTAAACAAACTCCGTTTCCTCACAAAAGCAACCTACATCCCAAGCCCTTTGACTCGTAAAGGATGGAGGAAGAGAATGCAGCCTATGGGCTAATTACACCTGTTCTTTTCATTCCCAAGAAGCCTCTCAGGATGATTTCTGGTTCCTACACCTGAACACGGGGTCCAAAGTTTGTTTTTACAGCTTTTTTCTTTCTTTTTTTTTTGGTTGCACTGGGTCTTAGTTGAGGCAGGCGGGCTCCTTAGTTGTGACTTGCCTGCTCCTTAGTTGTGGAATGAGAACTCTCAGTTGCGGCATGCATGAGGGATCTAGTTCCTGGACCAGGGATCAAACCCAGGCCCCCTGCATTGGGAGTGTGGAGTCTTAACCACCGAGCCACCAGGGAAGTCACTATTTTTATAGCTTTTCTTCATGTATATTAATGTTACATTATGGAAGATGGAACTGAGATCAAGAATCTGTCTTGAGATATGAGATACAGGATTAGATATTAGATGTCAGGTGCACTTAACTTCTCAAATGTGACACCTTATTCAAATACTATTTTCAAATGATATATTAAAAATACTGAAACTCCAGGATCTCCCTGGTGGCCCAGTGGTTAAGACTCTGTGCTGTCAATGCAGGGGGCACGGGTTCGACCCCTGGTCAGGGAACTAACATTCCATATGCCGTGTGGCATGCCCAAAAGATAAAACAAATAAAAAACAAAACTGAATCCCCACAGCAGCCCTCACTGTTTGCCACTGTTGCTCATACACCTAACAAGGATGCTGTGCTTCACTTTCTCTTGCTTTTGTAAGTTTTTCAATCATTCCTTATGACCCAGACAAAGACCTTGTTAGAAGTGTGCTTTTGATCCAGATGCAGGGACTACCATTTGGAAGCAGGACCATCACATAATTTTGAAAGAATTATAGCAGCTCCAATTTTTTCCACACCAATGTTTTCTTCCAATTATACTATAATTTTGCTAAAGAGGCATTCTTCATTATCAGGTATGTCTGACCTTTACAGAAAAGCTCTGGTCCGCATTCACAGAAACACACACCGTATACAGAGCTCATCTCTGACACAGAGCCAGCCTGACCCTGGCAGTGGCAGCCACAGGAGTGAAAGCTGCCCCAGGTAGGACTGCAGGCGAGCTGACCAGGGGGTGGGACACAGAACATTCATTGTACCAGTGACTAGGGAGGCGGGCCCTCCAACTCTGTAACACATCAGCACTACCCCAGCTGAGGGCCCAGAAGTTCAGTGTTGAACAGGAGACAAAGACATACCTTGGTTCTGACCAGACAGGCCAGGCCTCAACCCAGGTTGAAAGAGACTTACTGAGTGGGAGGCTTACTGCAACTCACGTCCAAAGTCCTTTTGCCTCTTGTTTTTCTTTTTATGGAAACTTGGTCCTTACCTTGGAATTCAACATAATTTCCGGAGCCCTGTACCAACGTGTGGCAACGTACTCCGTCAGGAACCCTGTGTGATCATGGTCTGGATCTGCAACACGGGCCAAGCCAAAGTCACAGATCTAAGAGAGAAAATAACAGGACACGTTCTTAGAGATTCTAACCAATTTAACATCAAAACATAAACACAAAAAAGACAACAGCAGTAATGATGACAAGTAACTACTACCATTCCTATGTGGCAGATGCTTCTTGGAATTCTACACACTCACTCTTACCTAATCCTCACCACAATCTGAAAGGCAGCTGCTGCGCATCAGACAGGAACAGGCTGGAGGAGCCTTGAACAGAACACATCTTCAGAGGATAGTATCCTCACCTCTCATTATCTGCTTATCCCACAGCAACCTTGCTTAGGCCACTTGACAAAAACTGTCCTGCTCAGAAAATAAGGCTACCCACTAGAGACTAGGAGACCAGACCTCTCCTGCTGACGCTCGGGGGTGATCACCGTGGGATCAGCTCCTCTCCCGCACTTGCCCTCTCTCCGCAGACCTGACCTCCTGCTGGTCCTCCACCTTCTCTTCCTACCTCCTTCCTCCCTCCTTCCCCCTCCACGTAGCCAAACCCACTCCCAAAGCTTTAAAAGATATTTCACATATTGAAGATGAATCTTTTTTAAAATAAAACACCCAGCTTCTAATTTCTCCTGACTCACAAAAGTACTTGCTGGCCTTTCACCATTCAACGCTTTGGTGCTACTCCAGCTCCAATGTATAAGGAAAGTAACTATAACATATTTAATCCTGTACAATTGCAGGATATTTTAATTCCTAGCTCCTGGGGAACTAACCCGAGAAAGAGAGGGAGATGTTAACAAAGACAGGGCAGAGTCTAGCAGAAGGCAGCCTGGAAGACAGAGATCACTTTGGAGGCTTACTGCTTTAATTCACCTAATAAGTGAAAAGGGTCTGAGCTCAGGCCATAAAAACAGGATAAGGAGGAAGGGACACACCTCAGAGATACTCATGAGACGTAAATGGACATCAACCTCTGCTCAGAGATCTCATAGTTCAAGTTCTCGACAATTCAGAAAGATCCTGAATGCTCCCATCCACCTCACCAGTGTCTTCCAGTAGCCTTGGACACTGGCATCCCCATGTGGCACCTCTGACCCCACAGGCCCTGCTACTTGCTTCGACCGCAGCATTCAAGAGAAGTGACGTATCTGTTTGCCCAATTTCCGTCTTTTGACATACTGTCACTGCATCTTCAAAAGGAGCCAATGCCACATTTGCTTCCCCAGTTGCTCTTCCGCAGGCTACGCTCTCAGCGCACCCTAACAGAGCTGCATGGTGAGGCTGTCCGGGCCCTCTCACAGCTGACAGTCCCCTCTTAGCCTCCATCACCACCCCGCACCCCCCAGCACCAGCCTCACCTCTCAAGCCGGCCAGCTTGCTGATGCCGTTGCACCCTCGACAGTCCCGGGCCTGTCAGAGGATCGAGCTGATGGAGGGCCATAAGTTTTACAGGGGGACCGTGGTAAGCTCTAACCTCAGCTTGACTGATCTTGAGGCTTTCGACATACCTGCACCCTATTTGTTTCCTTAGAGCCTATTCTACCAAGTCGCATGAAACAAACTACAGGAATACTCAGTTCACTAGCAGTACAATCCCTGCAGGCGTGATTCCTGCTCAGGAAGCAAGAGAGGAGCAATTTCTCCTTACATGCAAAGGTGGGCCCTCTAAGCCATCCAGAAGTCATCATTTGCCACACTGGACTACAACCCATTCACATCAATTCCGTGTGGCTTCAACTTTCAATACAGCCCACAGTTTCTCTTTTTTCAGGGCTAACACCTCATCCTCTGATTCAAGTTCAATCAAAGCTCAGCACTTGGTCTGCCTTCTGCATGTAAATGGACACTTGAAGCCATATTCTGAGTCGTGCGCTCAGAGGAGAAATACTGCATCTCAGCAGCAGAGTAAATGCACTGCAAGCCCCTGACCAGGATTCCCAGATCCTTCACTGCCCTCTACTACACTCAGCCCCACACAGCGTGGATGGGTCCAGACTTCATCCACAGCTTTTTGTGGGTCAGTGGAACCACAAAACAAATCCCAGATTTAAAAAAAACAGCATACAGGAAATTCCCAGCTCAGTGAGGCCAAGTACCGAGGCTGACGTCTCCACACACCTCTGGGAGTGTGGACAAAGTAACAGAAGCCACACTTTGGGAGGCTTGATGAGATTCTTAAACATCTACAAAGACAGGATAAGTGGTGTGAGCAACTTTAAACACAGCTGTGGCAGACTGGATTTTCTAAAGAGGGTCATACCAATATAACCCTTACCCATGCTCCTGTTTCAAGATCTTTGGCTGAATTTTTATCAAGAGGGCAGGATCTATCTTCCCTTCTCTTGAATCTGGCCAAACCTTTGTAACTGCCTAAACCAACAGATTATAGTGGAAGTGATGCTGTTGAGACCTCCGAGGCAAAATCATAAAATGCAATGTGGCTTCTACCTGGCTCTCTCCACTGGGGTACTTGGAACCCTCTGCCCACGTTGTGAGGACACCAGGCCACATGGGCTACATGTGGCCATTCCCTGGCATCAACTGCCAGGCCCTGTGGGAGATGACTTGAGGCTCCACCCCCATATCTTCTAGCCGAGGCCCAGAGGCTGGAGCAGAGACCAGTCACTGCCCACCACTGCACCCTGACTGAACTCCTCACCTGCAGAAACTATGAGCTCAAACATGATTCTTGTTGTTTAAGCCCACTACATTTTTTTTTTTTTATAACAGATTTTCTTTTTCTAGGGCCATTTTGGGTTCACAGCAGAATACAGCAGAAAGTACAGAGTTCCCCATGTACACCTGCCTCCCCCGCCAGGCAGAGCCTTCCCCCACTATCAACATCCTGCACCAGAGCGGGACGTCTGTTACAGTCGAGGAACCTACACTGACACATCATTATCACCTGAAGTCCATAGTTTACCTTCAGGTTCACTCGCGGTGTTGTACATTCTATGAGTTTTGACAAGTGTGTAATGACATGTATCCACCAGTACACTGTCATACAGAAATAGTTTCACCGCCCAAAAAACTCTCTGTGTTCTGCCTTCACTTGGTCTTTTTATCCTCAATTTCTTCTTCTTTGGAAGGCCACTACATTTTGAGGTGACTGTTATAGAGCAAGACACAGCTAACATAGTGGTGCCGGACAGCGTGCTTATTAAGATGGAGCAGCCCTCTCTGAGGAGGACCCACGTGCAGTGACACTGTAACACTGAAGAGATGCCAGCCATAGGAAGACCTTGGGAAACCAGAGCAACTGCCTGGGGGTGTGTGAGGGACAGGGTGGCCCCACAGCTGAAACCTCCCCAAGTGGCTCTCCAACTGGCTGCCCTTCCAACATCTCAACTGACAGGGCCTTAGTCTGTCTGGAATTAGGGAGACTTGCTTTACCTGACTGCAATCTGATTCCTCCTTGAAATTCCTGCCTGAGTGTTATTTCTGAAACATAAATCACCTTTCTGGCTCAAAAATCTTTTAACCAATCCCCTCTGCCTAGTAAATAAAGCCCAAATTCTTTAAGCAAAGACGCTCCACACACTGTCTGCTCAGGTGTCTCCCACCACCATCTCTGTGCCACATCTGCTCCTACCAACAGTTCCATGCCCTTCCTGACTCCGCGACACCCTCTCAGTTGAGGACCTGATGCTCACCATTGCCTGACCCTAAATACCAGCATAAAAGTGACCTCTTCTGAGAGGTTTCCCAGGAACCAACGCCAATCCCACGAATAGCTCACTTTTCTGAACTCGGGTAATACTCTGCTTGACATGTATTATATGTAAGCACATACGCACAATCCATGACAGTTAGCTGGATATATGCCCATCCCCACAGCTGGAATATAAGTCCCTAGAAAAAGGCAATACTCAACTAATTTTTTATCCCTAAGTGGAGTGGGCTCTCAACATCAGGTGAATAAATGCCTTATTTCAAATGTTTATAGGAAGCATAGCAACTCAGGTGGATTAACTGGCAGAGACTCTAGTACTGACCACTTCTCACAGTATCTGAACTACTGATTATCTCTTAAAAGTAAAAACCAGGGTACAGCATTACCATTAATGTAAAATCTTACATTAATACTTAATAATGTTTAAAAAACTGCATTGTTCAGAGTGGCAAGATGAAGAAGGAAAAGTTTTAGAATTATTTTATTCTTTGCGGTATGCGGGTCTCTCACTGTGGTGGCCTCTCCTGTTGCGGAGCACAGGCTCCGGACGCGCAGGCTCAGTGGCCACGGCTCACGGGCCCAGCCGCTCCGCGGCATGTGGGATCTTCCCAGACCGGGGCACAAACCCATGTCCCCTGCATCGGCAGGCGGACTCTCAACCACTGCGCCACCAGGGAAGCCCAAGTTTTAGAATTAGCAGCATTCCTTCCCCATGCGGAACGCTGCAGTACAACTCCTTCTTTAAACAAGAACTAAAGCGGCAGTCGCTCCTCCTGTCTGGAAGCCATCAGAAGGGGTCCTGTGGCCTGAGGGTCACTGTGGGCTGGGAGGAACTGCAGCAGCCCGGTGGGCTTGAGAGAGGGCTTCAGATCAGGACATGGTCTAGGTGCGAGGTGAACAGGGAGTCCACATGGGGAGGCGGTGGCAGCCCACCCAGGGGACTGGAGTCTGAGCAGAGGGTCCAGGGATTATATTGCACAAATCAGTTACGTCACTGGAGGCTGCAAAATGGCGATTTCTCTAATTTTATTATTCCTTGTGCATTTATTGGCTGGCATTTATTTTAAGGAAGAGCCATCATTCATCAACTGGGGCCATTTTCTTACCCTGATGCCCAGATCTCACTGGAAAGACAGGGAAAATGTTTAATCCTTTCCCTTTAGTTACCAATTTTCAGAATAGCGAGCTGGTATAAGGAGGATCGTGTTTCATTACTTGTATCCTCCACTCCTAGTATAAGGCACAGAACCAGCAGGTTCTCAAAATTTTTTATTATAATTAAAAAAATAAAGAGGGTGATGTAGGGTTTAGACCTCTACAAGACTGCACAACGCGGGAATTCCCTGGCGGTCCAGTGGCTAAGACTCCACGCTCCCAATGCAGGGGGCCTGGGTTCGATCCCTGGTCCGGGAACTAGATCCCACATGCTGCAACTAAAGATCCCGCACGTGACAAAGATCTCGTGTGCTGCAACTAAGACCCGGCGCAGCCAAATAAATAAATATTAAAAAAAAAAAAAAGATTTCACAACTCCATTCATGGTCATCAATGGAAAGCTCATGTGATTTTTTAAAGTTCCTTTAACACTACAACACTGAAAGCTAATACAGCATTAACCAAAAAACTGTCAAGGCTTCAAAATAAAAAAGCAATAAAATTCATTACAATTCCATAAGAAGGAAGGTAGACAACCCGGATACAGTACAAGAAATATAAAATGACCTATCACTCCTACTTGGCTACTTTTTGGGCTGAGCAAATTCAAATTCTCATAAAACAAAAGCCAGCCCCAAAGACGTTTCATTTTGTATCTTTCAAAGTCCTCCTTCCCATACACACCCAGAACCACATGTGCTGTGAGCCTAACAGCCTGGAAATCCTCCTGGGGCTGCTGGGGGCTCAGTACACAAACGGCAAGGACACGGACTGCTGGAGACCACACTCCCCTGGCAGTTTCATTAAAAATATGCGAGCAGAATCTCAAAATAGGGTCTACAACCCTTGCTTTTCTGCGGCCCTGAGAAATAAAGAGGAAGCCTACAAGGAGAGGGTCTCAGGAGGGCCCTGAGAGGCTGGTGTCTGCTGGGTCTCTGGGCTTCAGGTAACAAGTACAAAGCATGTTTATAGAGCCCAAAACTAAGGTCTAAGACACTGAGAAGAGTTGATATCCTGAGGGCTCAAGACTAGAAAATACTTAGTAACACAGAAGCTAACGGAAAATGGAAGAAGTGACATCATTACCTACTTGAAAATTCAAAAAGGACCAAATAACAAGTCAGTAAGGCCACTGGTCACAAACTTTCTAGGTACAGGGCTCGTGGGACAGCATCACGGTCACCTCAAGGTCTCAGGATGTAATAGGCATTCGGTGAGTCCAGAGCTCCATGCTCCCACATGCACGTGCCCTGGCTGTTGGACATGCTCCCATGGCAAATCGGTGACTTGGTGACATACCACACTCATCTCTGGAATGAGAGTCTCTCCTGAATATTCATGCCCATGTGGATGATGTACACCCCACATGGACATTTTGAAATGTGGGTGAATTTCACTGCTGTAAATATCTAAAATATCCTATTGTGTTTCTGAGTGTGTGTTAAAATTGGGTTTTGAAAACAATGCCTGGATTGTGCAGACGGCCAACAAGACATATATATCAGCGTGGGTGTCCATTTTGGTGAGCAGTGAATAAAATGGCCCGAGGTAAAGACAAGTCCACAGTGAAGAGACAACAGACAAAGTAGTCTAGTTCTGTGCTTCTTCTTAAGGACAAGCATTTTCAAGTCAAAGTAAAAGTCAACTTTTCCCAGAAATATTACATACTTAAAATATTAACAATGGCTCTCCAAAAACAAACAAAAGCAATCTGCCATAAAAGGACTGTGATAAGAAACAGAAAGAAAAAAAAGCACTAGGAGACATAAAAATATTCACTGTAATTTTTTTTCATGTGCTTCAAGAAATTCTTTCATAATTGAGATTTTATTGGCTGTTTCGAGGATCAGTACACAGACATTTCAATTTGTCCACAATTCTCAACATATGTACCAAAAACCTAAAAAATCATGTAGTTGAGATTCTTTTCTGAACAGTTATTCCAGTGACTTTCCAGCTTAAAATCTGGGGGCAAATTTTCCTTCACAGGATATCAAGTATCTTGATATCTTCAAATATTGATATGCTGTTACATCGTAAGTCCCACTAATTCACAATTTAATATCATATACACTACATACTCAAATTGTCAATTGTTCACAGCACATTAACAGTTACTAGAAGAACTGGACTACCATGACCAAAGATGTTACAGAGTGCACAAAATTCTGCCCAGGAGAGCCAAGATCAAGGGGTGAGTGGTTTGCTTTAGGAAACGATTCTACCAAAAACAATGTGGGAAGAGAAGTAATTTAAAGTGTTTAAGACATTAAATGGACAACTGACTTCAAACTACCATTTAGTATGCTTTGTATTATAGGATATAAAAGCTACCCTCCATCTGTGGAATGTTAAGCTGACACCCAAGGCAATCAAAGCCTCCCATATTTAATATCCCACTATTTTCTGGTTGTACCAAAAAATAAACAACCAGCAAATGATTTCACCTCTTAAAAAAAGCATTTACACTTAAAAAATGGGATGAGGTGGGATTCCTTCCTTTTAAAAAATGTTTCTAGAGCTACTAAAAAACTTGCATTTACAAAATAGTTGATAAAAATATTCCTCTGGATTGTACAAGAAGGGAAACGGACCACTGATAGGACCAGGTGTGTGATATTAATCAGACTTGGCTTCTTCCTCTCCTGCTTCATCAGAAGCTGGGCTCTCCTCATTTTTAGTTTCTCCATTTTCTGCAGGTAAGTCTTCTTTAGTCTCTTGGTTAGCCACTTCAGGCAGTTTTCCCTTTGTTCCCCTTTTCCCTTTTGTTTGCACTTCTTTGTCGGAAGATTTATCCTTTCCTGCCGCCTTTTTTGGCTTCGTTTCCACTTTTGCAGGAGCCAGTTTAGTTGACAACCTCGCCGATCTCCTCTTGGGCTCCTCTTTTGCCGCCCCCTTGGCGGAGCTGACCTTCCTCTTGGGCATAGTGGTGGCGGGGCGGGCGCGTGCTGGGTGCCTGGGGGCCGCGGCGCGCCGAGAGCCTTCACGAAGCTGGGCTGCCTGGCCGCTCTTCACTGTAATTTTTCAAGAAAATCACTAAGAGCCGACAAAGTACGGCCATTCCTTGTGTGCCAACCTGGCTCTCATTTGCACAGATCCATGCACAGGGATCTGGCTACACCCTATGTAGAAGTACATGAATTTAACTCAGAAGGATCCTAAGAGGTGACAGAGTCCAACCGAGTCATATCTGATGCAGGAAGCTGTCTTCCACAACGTCTCACCGGACATCTGCCATCCTGCTTTAAACACCCAACGACAGCGGATAAGATGACTGCCTGATGACAGGACCCACTGCCTTTTTAGATAGTTCCAGAAGGCTCTTCATGATCAACACTTCAGTGATCACCAAAGCTGCAGCCACACAGCGCAGGCATCAGTGTTGGTGCACTTGTCCTTTCTTATTCGTACTATATTTCTGTTGTTCCTTCTGCCTGCGCCCAACACAGCCACTCGCCCACTGCAAGCCTGACATGCTGAGAGGGACAGCACGACAATCCTCCTTCCTGATGCCTCACAGCTTGGCCAGAACCAACTCACCTCTCTCCTTTGTGTGTGTTACAGCAGACAGTACTGCAATCATCTACTGCTTATCAGACCCCTGACCTATCAGTTTTCAGACTGCAGGGACAGACACTCACCTCCCTTGCCAGGTATACCTTACACAGCTTCCCACAGGAACGTCTGTGAAAGTGAAGTCCACAAAATGATCACTGCTATATATCTATCTATATGTACTTTTCAAACAAATTTATTGAGATATAATTCACATACTACACAATTCTCCCATTTAAAGTGTGCAGTTCAATGGTTTTTGGTATTATATCACAGAGGTATGTGACCAATACCACTATCCAATTTTAGAACATTTTTATAACCTCAAAAAGAAACCTTGTGCCCATCAGCAGTCTCTCCCAATGCCTCTCCAATCCCACCAGCCCACAGCAACTGCTCATCTACCTTCCATCTCTACAGACACATCTATTCTACAATACGTGATCTTTTATGACTGGTTTCTTTCCCTCACATACTTAATAATGTTTGCAAGATGCATCCACATTGGGCTTCCCTGTTGGCGCAGTTATTAAGAATCCGCCTGCCAATGCAGGGGAAACGGGTTCGAGCCTTGGTCCGGGAAGATCCCACATGCCGTGGTGGAGCAACTAAGCCCATGTGCCACACTACTGAGCCTGCGCTCTAGAACCCACGAGCCACAATGACTGAGCCCATGTGCCACAACTACTGAAGCCTGTGTGCCTAGAGCCCGTGCGTGCTCCACAACAAGAGAAGCCACCACAATGAGAAGCCCATGCACCGCAACAAAGAGTAGCCCCCACTAGCCGTAACTAGAGAAAGCCCGCATGCAGCAATGAAAACCCAATGTAGCCAAAAATAAAACATAAATAACTCATTAAAATCCATTAAAAAAAAAGATGCATCCATATTGTAGCACATATCAGTACTTCATTCCTTTTTATTACACTGTATGGATCCACCACATTCTATTTATCCATCGTCATTTGGACATCTGAATTATTTCCGCCTTTGGGCTATTACGCCACTATGAATATTTCTATATCTGTCTGTGTGCGGATGCATGTTTTCATTCCACTCAGGTATACACCTGGGGCCGAATTCTTGCTGACACTTATCATCTGATTATATCATCGTAGTGTGTGTGAAGAGGTATCTCATTGTGGTTTTGATTTGCATTTCCCCACTGACTAATGATGTCAAGCATTTTTTCATGTACTTATTGGTTGTTTGTATACCTTCTTTAGATCCTTGGTCTTTTCAGATGCTTTGCCCACTTTTAAATTGTGCCATTTATCTTTTAGTTGTTAAGCTGTAAGAGTTTTTCATATATTCTAGATATAAATCTCTTATCACATATATGATTTACAAATATTTTCTCTCATTCTGGGGGTTGTCTTTTCACTCTCTTGATGATTTAATTTGTAGTGCATGATTCTCATCTTGATGAAATACTTTTTTTTTTTTTGGCTATGCCACGCCATGCCATGCCATGCCACGCAGCTTACAGGATCTCAGTTCCCCGACCAGGGACTGAACTCAGGCCACAGCAGTGAAAGCACTGAGTCCTAACCACTAGGCCACCAGGGAACTCCCTGAAATCCATTATAAAAAAAAAAATGTTGTTGCTTGTGTTTTTGGTGTCATGTCTAAGAAGTCTACCTAACACAAGTTTGCAAGAATTTACTCCCATGTTTTTTTGTTTTTTGTTTTTTTGCAGTACGCGGGCCACTCACCGCTGTGGCCTCTCCCACCGCAGAGCACAGGCTCCGGATGCGCAGGCCCAGCGGCCATGGCCCACGGGCCCAGCTGCTCCGCGGCACGTGGGGTCCTCCCGGACCGGGGAACGAACCCATGTCCCCTGCATCGGCAGGCGGACCCCCAACCACTGCACCACCAGGGAAGCCCCTACTCCTGTGTTTTTTAAGTGCATTCAGTTTCAGCCTTTTAACTTAGATCTCTAATCCATTTTGAGTTAATTTTTGTACATAGTACAGGCAGGGAGGGGCCCAAACTCATTTTTTTTTGCATATGGTTATCCAATTGTCCCAGCACCATTTGGTGAAAACACTATTCTTTCCCCAGTGAATGATCCTGGCACTCTTGTCAAAAATCAGATCATAAACATATGGGTTGGGGCTTCCGTGGTGGCGCAGTGGTTAAGAATCCACCTGCCAATGCAGGGGACACGAGTTTGAGCCCTGGTCCGGGAAGCTCCCACATGCTGCGAAGCAACTAAGCCTGTGTGCTACAACTACTGAGCCTGTGCTCTAGGGCCCGCAAGCCACAACTACGGAGCACGTATGCCACAACTACTGAAGCCTGCGCACTTAGAGCCTGTGCTCCGCAACAAGACAAGCCACTGCAATGAGAAGCCTGTGCACCGCAATGAAGAGTAGCTCCCACTTGCCACAACTACAGAAAGCCCGTATGCAGCAACAAAGACCAAACGCAGGGCTTCCCTCGTGGCACAGTGGTTGAGAGTCCACCTGCCGATGCAGGGGACACGGGTTTGTGCCCCGGTCTGGGAGGATCCCACATGCCGCGGAGCGGCTGGGCCCGTGAGCCATGGCCGCTGAGCCTGCATGTCCGGAGCCTGTGCTCCGCAACAGGAGAGGCCACAACGGTGAGAGGCCCGCATATCGGGAAAAAAAAAAAAGACCAAACGCAGCCGAAAATAAATGAATAAATGAACGAATGAATGAAAAAACAAAAACATATGGGTTTATTTATTGACTCAATTCTACTCCAGTGAGCTATATGCCTACTCTTATGCCAGTATCACAATGTCTTGATTACTATAGTTTTGTAATAAGTTTTAAAATCAGAAGTGTGAATCCTCTAACTTTGCTCTTTCATAAGATTGTTTTGGCTGTTCTGGGTCTCTTGAATTTCTATATGCATTTCAGGATCAGCCTGCCCATTTCTGCAAAAAAAGCCACCTGGGACTCTGATACGGACTGCATTAAACCTGTAGATCAAACTGGGAAGTACTGCCATCTTAACAATATTAAGCCTTCCAATCCATGAACATGGGATGTCATTTCATTCACCTAGGTCTTAAATTCACATGCCTTTTTTCTAGACTGAATCCACATTCCCTTCATCATACTGGAGACAGCTGTAGACCTCCCTCCTGATTTAGCTCTGCCACGTATTAAAATAGAAATATATATAAATGCTGCCTTTTTTTTTTTTTTGCAGTACGCGGGCCTCTCACTGTTGTGGCCTCTGCCATTGCAGAGCGCAGGCTCCGGACGTGCAGGCTCAGCGGCCATGGCTCACGGGCCCAGCCGCTCCACGGCATGTGGGATCTTCCCGGACCGGGGCACGAACCCGCGTCCCCTGCATCGGCAGGCGGACTTTCAACCACTGCGCCACCAGGGAAGCCCCCCTAGATTCTTTATAGTCCTTAGAGTTCTCTTAAAAATGGACAGCATTGGGCTTCCCTGGTGGCGCAGTGGTTGAAAGTCCGCCTGCCGATGCAGGGGACGTGGGTTCGTGCCCCGGTCCGGGAAGATCCCACATGCCGTGGAGCGGCTGGGCCCGTGAGCCATGGCCGCTGAGCCTGCACGTCCGGAGCCTGCGCTCTGCAACGGGAGAGGCCACAACAGTGAGAGGCCCGCGGACCGCAAAAAAAAAAAAAAAAGAATCTAGGGTTTTCCTGTTTATTGGGAATGCATTATTTAGGAATCGAAATCATTAAGGTCATCTTTTCTGCTGTTTTCTGAGTGTTTACTGTATAAAATTTATCAAAGAAAAAGGTGAGCAATGAAACAGATCTTTTAATGTACACATAATCCTATTTACATATATAAGTAAAAAAGTACATGTGTATATAAGAGCATAGAAAAAACTGTGATGAAAATACACCAATTTGTTATAGTGGTTACCTCTAGAGAAGGAGGAGCAATGGGATGGAGAAGAAAAAGAGAACTAGCACCCTTTACTTGCAATTTTTTTTGCCATGAATGTTTTCATGTATTTCTGGTGTAATTTTAAATCTGAATAACAATAAATATAAATATGCCCCAGTAACATGAGTTTTTCAACAGATATCACCCTAAGAGTAAATAACCAAGCTGACCTTGAGATCGCAGGTGGTGTTGAGCAGCAGGTTGGAAGGTTTGAGGTCACGGTGCAGCACGTTAGCTGAATGGATATATTTTAACCCTCTGAGGATCTGGTAAAGAAAATAGCAGATATGGTCATTGCTGAGGTGTTGCGTCTTCAAGAGCTTGTAGAGATCTGTTTCCATGAGGTCCTGTACTATATATCTGTTTGGAAAGGTTAAGGTAACACACCAAAATAGCTGGTCACACTTAGCAAAGCACTGAAAACAAAACGAAGCCAAAGGGTCCATTATTACATCATGAGGCTCGGGAGGGAAATGAGAACCTGATGAAAACTTGATACACCTCAACAGAAGGAATCAGAAAGTCATGAACTCCTTCTTAGGTCCTGTGAGACAGCAGGCACCACGCCTGCCTGATATGCGCAGTGATGCGCTAGCGGAGACCTGACGCAGGTGGTGTGGATGAGTCCTGGTCTCCAACCTGTCCACCATCAACAGACATCCTCTGGGGTTGTTGGGAAGGGCTGGGGGAGGGTGGGAGCCAGCACCAGGCACTCTCTCCTCTCTGGCCTAGCAACAACTCAAAACGTCACTGCTCTTTTACCTCCCTTCTTGTCCCCCTCCTTCTCGACAAAAATCAACCATAAAACTTTTGGAAACACAGGCCTAGAACACATTTGCTACTAAACTCAACCCTCAGTCTATTTGCTTCACTCTTCAATTAAGGTTAAGAGTATAAATAAGTATGTAAGACTGTTGGAAGTTGTGCTAGGAAGGGGCCTGTCCTGGTTGAGCTCCTCTTGTTTTCCTGCCTATCCATGTATCTCAGCATATAAAATTTTAGTTATGGCTAACTTCATTCATTCCCACAGAAAATAAATTATAAAAGCCGCTAGGTTTTAACTTCACCACGATATTATTTCATTAGTGTTTTTGCATTTCTTTTATTCATTTCTGTGTAAATATTACACATCTACAGATTCATGCTAGATGAGACATGGTACAGAATTTGAAGGAAACATGACTGGAAAACTTGTCATCTGACAGAGATGTGATTTTCAAGGCAAAAGGTAAGGCAGGACAACAGATGGCAGGGGGAGGCATTTCAATTAAAATATCATCAGAACTTAGTGACAGAGCTGTTTAAAAATGGAAAGGCTAAAAAATAAAAATAAAAATAAAAATAAAATAAAAATGGAAAGGCTGCCTGTAGATTGTGAGCTGCCTCTCCCTGGAGGGGCAGAATGCAAAGTGGGCAAACTGGTGGGAACATTGCTGCGGCCAGAACCGGAACCTTCTCCCATCAGGTCCTCCTCAGCACACTTCACACTTGTACCTTTCAAACACAGTCTTTACCCAGGCAGCCTCCTTTACCCAAGCCTTTACCTGCTTAGTACAGATTTCTAAATGTCTGTCATAGTTAATCACACAACTTCAGAGCTGAGCCAGCCTTGTAGATCATGAGGGCGAGCACGTCAGTTTTAAAAACGAGAAAACTGGACCCAGATGTGAAATGGCGCTAAGATCAGGACAGTCTGGACCTGACCAGGTGCTGTACAGGGCACCCTCTCCCACAGTCGACTGCTCTTTCCTTTTCACCGTCATAACAAACCATACCTTGAGTGGCAAACACATGACTGGAAAAGGTGTTCTCCAAAAATTTCCACTATACACTTAAAGGAAATCTTTACTGAAACTGACAGAAAATATTGGATTTGCCAAAAAGATACTAAAATCAGTTACTGACAAATGAAAATATGAATCAGAGAAAAAATGTAAATGATGCAAGTATTAGAGTAAATGACAAGCAAAGTAGTTTCCCCTTAAATGTGCTTTATTACTTTTCCTCCACCCCTATAAGTGCAGACACGTCCAGTTACATTACTCAACCAGGTGACGGAGCAGTGGAGCAGCTGTCTGAAAAGGATACACATCTTTCATCTGCTCGATGGTTGGTGCTCGAATAATATCATTGATTCCAATGATGTTCTCATGTCTGAAGCGCAGTAAGATTTTTATCTCCCTCAGGGTTCTCTGGCAGTAGGTCTGGTGCTCAAAAGGGCTGATTTTCTTGATAGCTACTCGAACTTTGTTGACATTATCATAAGCAGAGCTAAAAAAAATAAATAAAAAAGGAGGGGAGGAGGGGAGATGGTATTAAAAACAGTTCTCAGAACAAGGCGGTAAAGTATTAAATGTTTAGCACTCTGGGCAAATACCTGTTTCATACACGTGAAGGAAACGTGTATAATCCACAAGGAGGCCTTAAGCTAGGGAGGATGCGGCTGGCAAAACGCAGCACACACAGAATCTCAAAACTAACAGAGGGCCTGGCCCTGGGAACTGTACAGATGCCCATTTTCATAAATCCAGGAACATGGGTGTATGACACACATAAGCCATTTTCCCACTGTTTTTAACAGCAACTGCATTCTGGTGACAGCAATCATTTCTGCCTCCAAAACAACTTCCTACTGTTGGATTAGATTCCACTGACTCAGCAGAAACTATCAATTGACCATCAACCACATCTTCAACCCAAACAAAAATGCACCCAAGAGAGCAATAAGGATCTACTGCATAGCACAGGGAATTACAGCCATTATCTTGTAATAACTTCTAATGGAGCATAATCTGTAAAAATACTAAATCACTATGCCGTATATCTGAAACTAATATTGTAAGTCAACTATACTTCAATTAAAAGGTGGGGCAGGAGGATGCATTGATTGCTTGCAACAACTTTGTCTTAGGTGCAAAATGACATGACTATTTCTTCCTCTCCCCCCCACCAAGAAATTTAATCAAGATGTTTGGGTAGTCTTATAACAAAACCTAAAAAGTATTGTTCAAAAAATACCTTCACAGCCATAACATAGGGCCCAGTTCTTTCCAAGTTGTCCTGAAGGTCTGACTTAATAGAACTCCAAGCAGAAGCAATAATAATTTTATCTTCAATTTTATGATGAATTTGAATCTTGAATATTACTACTATCTTTATGAACAATATTCTATTGAATCTTTTCTGTAAGAGCTTTTCATATTAACAAGTATCAACATCTGGTCCACTGACCGAAGCAATGAAAGAACACGGACGGGCAGTAAGACATTACTTCTGGTCTCCTCTGGGTAAGTGCTAGAAACAGGAAACAGTAAAATAAGTTTATTCTCAAGTTTGTGCTTCTATAATGATATCTATCAGTTTACTTATACTGAGAATTACTGATGCATCTGTCTGACTCTACCACAAAACTATGCTGTAGGAGGGACCTCGTCTCACTCAGCTTCAGTTTTCTCACACCATTTATACATTGCACTCGGGTACCCCAACACTTTGAAATGACGTCTATTTCCTTAAATAAAAGAATAACTACTCAAATCTTATTTTGCTTTGGTTTGCTGCAAGAAGGCCTAAACTACTGATTTTTAGGTAGACGGGCAAAGGGATATGTCGTTCAAGCAAGCTTATTCAACAGTGGGAGTAAATACTATTAGAAATCAAAACTTTTTTGGTAATTCAGATTTTAGAGCCTGACTTCAACAAAAGAGAACACAGGTTAAAATAGTTATAAAATATTGGTTTACACTCAACATTATAAATACCCAGGGCTTCCCTGGTGGCGCAGTGGTTAAGAATCCGCCTGCCAATGCAGGGGAAACGGGTTCGAGCCCTGGTCCGGGAAGATCCCACATGCCGTGGAGCAACTAAGCCCGTGCGCCACAACTACTGAGCCTGCGCTCTAGAGCCCATGAGCCACAGCTACTAAGCCCCCATGCCATAACTCCTGAAGCCCACATGCCTAGAGCCCATGCTCTGCAACAAGAGAAGCCACCTCAATGAGAAGCCGGAGCACTGCAACGGAAGAGTAGCCCCCGCTTGCCGCAACTAGAGAAGGCCCGCACGCAGCAACAAAGACCCAACGCAGCCAAAAATAAATAAATATTTAAAAATTAAAAATAAATAAATATCCAGTTTTACTGAAGCATGGTAGTCAAACGAACACGGGCATAAACTTGCCTTTGAGAATAAGACTGCTTGGGGAGAGGGGCTTATGGTCAGTGTGCCCCTCCAACAGTACCGACTGACACTCAGTGATGAAACTGGAACTGGATATGTTATTTAAAACAGAGAGAGGGTGTCCCTGGTGGCGCAGTGGTTAAGAACCCACCTGCCGGGCTTCCCTGGTGGCGCAGTGGTTGAGAGTCCGCCTGCTGATGCAGGGAACATGGGTTCGTGTCCCGGTCCGGGAAGATCCCACATGCCGCAGAGCGGCTGGGCCCGTGAGCCATGGCCGCTGAGCCTGTGCGTCCGGAGCCTGTGCTCCGCAACGGGAGAGGCCACAACAGTGAGAGGCCCATGTACCGCAAAAAAAAAAAAAAAGAACCCGCCTGCCAATGCAGGGGACACGGGTTTGAGCCTTGGTCCCGGAAGATCTCACATGCTGCAGAGCAACTAAGCCCGTGCACCACAACTACCGAGCCTGTGCTCTAGAGCCCACAAGTCACAACTACTGAGTCTGCATGCCACAACTACTGAAGCCTGTGCACCTAGAGCCCATGCTTCACAACAAGTGAAGCCACTGCAATGAGAAGCCCATGCACCGCAACGAACAGTAGCCCCCCGCTCACTGAAACTAGAGAAAGCCTGTGCACAGCAACAAAGACCCAATGCAACAAAAAATAAATAATAAATAAATTTAAAGTAAATAAATAAAACAGAGAGAGAGGCGCAGACAGAAAGACAGACACAGACACAGACACAGACACACACACACACCCCTAAGGAGGGAACTTTTATCCAGCCATTTGGTTATACTAACAGGATACAAAGATTATACTATTACTGTGCCCTTGAGGAGCTCAAGCTATTGAGAGCACCTAGTCATCTTACATAAATGCAGCTTCAAGTCCCAGATGAATTCTATCCTAAGATACATAAATGGTGGGGAATGGGAGGTCAAGTCCAGAGGTGAGCACATTCAGTTCTTAAAACGGTAGATTCCTACTATTCAGCAATAAAAGGAAACAAACTGTTGATATATACAACACAGATGAATCTCAAAATAATTATGCTGAGTGAAGGCCAGACCAAAAGAAAAGTACCTCTACTTATATAAAATGCCAACTAGTCTATGAGGACAGAAAGCACATCAGAAGAGTTTACCTGGGGCTGCTGGGCGGGAGGGATTACACAAATGGAAATGGAAACTAGATAACTTTTGGAGGCGATGAGTGTTCATTATCTAATTGTTATGATAGCTTAATGGGTGTATGTCAAAAAAACTGTACACTGGTATATTGTTCATCAAGCAATTCTTAAGAAAGCAATTAAAAAAAGGAGCCAGGGCTCTCCAAATGCATGGTGAATTCCAGGGCCAGGGTGGGTGGGAACAGAGATTCCAGAACTATATTTGACCAGTTAATGTGGAAGTAGAAGCCCACAAAATTCTGGAGTAGATTATTTAACAGATGTTTTGTGATCGCTTAGGGAAGAAAAGGGAACCAGCATGAGTCAATTATGAACAAGTCATGCTAAACTAACCTCATTTCCTGTTTTGACAGGGTTACCACAACAACAGGAGGGTGACACCAGAGCTGCAGCGGATTCAAGCCACACTTGTCAAGCACTTCCCATTTCTGAGACTTCGTGTTAGTACTGGGGGCAAAGCCAAACAATGATCCTGCTCTTAAAAAACTGGCAATTTAGTGAGGGAAGGAGACAGGAACAGACAGCATGCACTGCCTTTATCACAGTAAAGCACTTCTGAAACCCAAGGAGAAGCTGGGTAGATTAAGTCCAAATAAGGGCAACAAAGAGAGGATTAAAAGAAGATGAGGCCTGTAGAAACCATACCCTGAAAGATGAGCAGGCTTTTGAAAGAGGAGCAAGGGCACAGAGAAGGCGAGAGGCAACATGTGGAGAGGAAAACAATCAGGCCATCTACGGGGACAGCTGGTCCTCACCCAACCAGGCACCTCCTCACCCAGTGGTGATTATGGGGTCCGGGGAATGTGCCATCACGAGCCCCAGAATCCCAAGGCGGCGAGCAGAATGCTCCTCCAGGGTGTGTACCACAAGCGGTGGCCAAGGGGAGCTATCTGCAGGGTATACACGGTGCGTGAACTGTTGGGTTGGGGGTCCACAAGCTCTAGATCATGGGGGTTGGGGGGCACAGCACTGGCTGGGAAGAGAAGAGGGCTATGCTGGAGGCCTGCTCTCCTCGAACTGCTGACACCCAACTCTAAAAAGCCCAAGATTTTTCAATTTGAACCTGATCTTCCAGGTCTTTAAGAAAGTTTATCTGTCTCGGGGGTCGGCGGGGGGGTGGGAGAATACATTTCTTGTTTCTTAGTTTGATTTATATGGTATGTGATGCTCCATTTGTATTCCTGACCCAGGCCTTGCAAACAAAACATGAGGGGCAGGCCTGGGTTTGGGAGGCACAAAATGAAGATGGGGGTAGGGGAAGACAATGACAGTCTTGTACTTCCTGATTTAAAGATCTGAGGAGGCTTGCAGGTGATTCGGATGGCTCTGCGCTTCTAGCAGCATTAAAGAGAGAGAACAAGATTAGGAGTAAGATATGGGAATGTTTAACGGAAGCCACAGAGGGCTGAACTACTGAGGAGAGATATGTGGAGAAAACAGGTCTGAGGACAGAACTCAGGAGCAGAGGAGGAGGAACCAGCTAGAGAGTGAGGAAGCACCTATAAGCACCAGGAGAGAGTGGTGTTTCAGAAGCCAAGATTATAAAGAGTTCCAAACAGGAATGCTTCACAACAACTGCAAAGCATTCAGTGAATCTGCAATCAGCTGATGTGCGGTACCCTGGGTGGCAGTAAGTGGAGGGGAGTGGGGACAGGAGTGGAAGCAGCACAGGTGATTACTTTTAAAGAAGGCGAGGAGAATGACTGGCAAATCCAAGGGAACAACCAAAAGGCACAGGCTGTTATGAAAGCAGTGGGTGGGTCGAAGGCTGGTGGGACCAGGTGGGGTAAAGAGAAGACTCCCCAAAACTAGGCAGGTGTGACAAGGCAGCACACACTTCAGGCAAAACAGAGGTGCATGCAAAGCTACAGAGGCCTGTGGGAACCTGCGGCAAGAGAGTGGGACCCAAGGGGACACGGATGGGGTTGAAGCCGGAGGCATAAGCAGGAACCAGGCCATGTTTAAATATCTACAATTTTACCCTGGGGAGGCACCAAAAGATGTTAGGCAGGGATTTTTAGCATGGTGATATTTTTATGAAGTTCCCTCAGGTAGTAGTTTATTGAAGGAATGGAATGGGGAGGGGAGTGCACCAGGCAGGAACCGTCTTAGCCAGCTTGGAACGATGGTGGAGCCACAGCTTTGGAGAAAGTGGCCACAGGCAACTCAAGAAGTAGTGCCTACTTCATAAACCTCATGTTTCCTAGCTTGGTCCTGTTCAAATGCTCTCCATTCAATTAGACTATATTCCTCAATGGCAGAACTATACGTTCTAAATCACTTATGTCTTCTTTCTAGCAGCTGTAACCAAATTCACAGGGGAGAAACAAACAGTGGAGGAGGAGAGACAAATCCTCCTAACAGAAGAACTTGGAGTAATATGTGTAGATCCTCTCCCCTCCAGGAGGTGGGATTCAATCTCTCCCAGCCCCCACACCTTGCGGGCAGGCTGAACTTAAGAGACTTGCTTCAAAAGAACAGAATGTGAAGAGGGAAGGACAGTAACTTTACAGTGGAGAAGCCTGGCAGATACCACCTCCACCAGGCGATCAGTTACCACTACCAGTGACGTCATGTGGACACTGTGACTCCCTGATAGGATGAGGCGAGAAAGGCAGCTCATCTCTGTGATATTCTTTCCCCAAACCTGTAACCCCAGGCTAATAGTGAGAAGAACATCAGACAAACCCAAGTTGAGGGATATTCTACAAAATACTTGATGAGTACTCTCTAAGTCATGAAAAGAAAAGTGAGAAAACAGTCATAGAGAGACAGGCAGACATAACAACTAAATGCATGTAGTATCCTGGATTGGATCCTGGAACAGAAAAAGGAAATCAGTGGAAGAGCAAATTCCAAATAAAGTCTGAAATTTCTTTAGATCAATGCTGGTTTCTCAGTTTTGATAAGCGCATACAGTAATGTAAGATGTTAACATCAAGCGAAACAGAAACTGGGTGGGGGCTTACAGGAACCCTCTGCACTATCTTGGCAACTTTTCTGTAAACCTAAAATTATTCCAACATAAAAGTTTATCTGAAGAAGGACTTCCACTAAATTATACCTCCAAAATTGATGACATAATTATAATTAACATGTAGAAAATATGGGCTTAATTTAATAAGTAGAAGGAAACATAAACATTTCATAATTATCTACTTTAACCTCCCATAAAAATAAAAATGAATGCCCAATGGAACAAAAATATTCCTAAAAAGGTAACTGAAAACTTTACCTAATTGAACTTTAAGTTATGTTCCACCTCAATCATTTGACAAACATTTACAAAATACCCAATACAGGCTAAATCTCACTGCAGATTGAAACAAATAGAACATCATCCCACCTGCCTTTCTCCCTTTGAGCATCCTTAAGAATAGGGATGATATTTGAAGGTATTTACTGCAAAACTACCTAAAGGAACAAAACCTGTATTGCCAAACATAAGGATTAATACATTATGAAATATTTATATAACAGGTCACTATGCAGCCATTAAACTAAGTATGAAGATCGTATTAACTAAAGGTGAGATTCAAAATAAACCAACAGACTGCAGCTTAAAAATATTTATCTAGAAGAGGCAATATACAGAACAAGCTAGGATGATGGGACCATGAGTGATTTAAAATGTAATTTAAATTGTATTTTGTCTTACTATTTCTGTCTATTCTGTTGGGAGAAAAAAAAAACCAGTGAGGGGTAGGTAATATAAGATAAGGCAGCTTGAAGGAAATAACTTGAGTTTTCAAATGAGTTCCTAAAGTTCTAAATACCTTCACAGGCTTTTGCTTCTTAACTTAAAAAACCTGACAGTATTTATGAAATATCAGTTTTCTGACACCCAGCAACAGGCAACACAGGCCAGCAAGCTGAGTCCTGTGACTGCCCCAGCTTACTGTCTGGAGTTTCCAGGTTTCAGTGCAGAGAAGGGAAACCCAAATGGAGCCTGGTAGTCTCCCTGAGTTGAGACAGAATTCGAGATCTGGAGAGTCCAACTCAGAATTTCTGCGGCTGAGTACAGGAGAGGAGAACTTCAGAGAAGGTTGGGGAGATCCGCAGAGGGTTCCCTCTGAGTGTCCAGCTGATAATGATCAGAGCTTGTGCATGATCAAATTCCAAGGCTGGGGAAGGAGCCACCAGAGAGGAGATGGACTAATACATGTGGAACAAGGCTGGGAACAGTTCCTCTTCTACCACTTTTCCAGTAAAGACCTCCTCACACCAGGACAAAAAACTGAGTCCTCAGAAAGGTGTTGACTCAGTACTGGAGCTAAATTAGCCTTTGACTAAAGGCTATTCTGGACTAAATGCTTAAAAGAGAACTAAAATGCTCAAAAGAGAGCTTTCAAGGGATCAAAGTGTTCCAAGTAACTTAACTGCATCCCAGAAAAAAAAGTCCCAAAGTATTTAAAGAAATACCAAAAAAAGCTCTAGCACTCAATGTAAAATCCAGTGTCTTGCATCCAATCAACATCCAAACCCCCCCCCAAAATAAAAAAGTCCCCAGGAACTATATTCAATATCTTGCAATAACCTATAACGGAAAAGAATCTGAAAAATATATAAATATTGAATATAATGAATCACTTTGCTGTACATCTGAAATACTGTAAATCAGTAAAAACAAGAGCCACAAAACAAAAAAGCAGGAAAATACAATCTACAGTGAAGAGAAAAGCCAATAAAAAAACATACCTAGGAAGTAGAGATGACAGAATTAGTAGACAATCGTGTACTGGTATAAATATACTCCATATGTTCGTGAACGTAGAGCACAATATAAAGAGAGAAGTGGAAGGTATAAGAATCAAAATGAACTTCTAGAGATGAAAAAAATACAATGGTTGAAATTAGCAAGAGATTATACACTGAAGAAAAACCTGGTGACCTAGAAGACACAGCAGTAGAATCTAGCCAAAATGTAATGCAATGGAGACATCGGGGGAAACAGAGCACCAGCGAGCCATGGGACAAGGTCAAGGAGATTAACATACATTTAATTGGAGTCTAACAACTTCACGTGTACAAAATCCGAGGGAAAGTAAATATTTCTAGAAAAGTGTTAAATGTCAAGGAAAAAAGAAACATACAAGTGCTCTCTCTACACTGGTTTCCAACTTAGCAACAGGCACCACTTAGTAGCTGAGACTGTCATTACAACAGAGAGTGAAAACTTATGCTGATGCCCAAGTATTAGCTGAGAGAAGCTGCATTCAGGTACCTATGGTATTAAGCTCTGAGATTATAAAAGAATTATTTTCGGATTCCCACTTGGACATATAGAAATAATTTGATATATTATGGACGCTGAGAAACAGAGGAGCCATTTCAAACGTACGTTTGCCAGCTGGAATGACAGCAGTCTTGCATGTGAAGGAAAAAAAGGCCTGCTCCATGAAAGCTTTATTCTTTAAAAAAGCATTATTCCAAAATTTCAGGATTTCTAGTTATTTGGTTATTAGAGTTTAGGAAAGAACCTTTATTCTTAAGACTTTATTCATTTGAATAGCTTTACTTTTGTGGTATAGTTCCTTTCACTGTTAGAAGTTCTCTGATCGTGTCTCATAAAATTGACCTTCCCCCGTCATCCTGAACTCTCCTGCTTTTTTCCTAGGTATATCTGGGTCTGTCCATGGCCCTGATGGCAGGGCGCTCATGGTCACTACTCTCCAGTGCTGGTGGTGCCCACATCAGCTCCACTTCCAATTAGGCTACTGCATTCTCACACACACTCCAAGGTTGTGGGGGGTGAGGAGCCGCGCACAGGGCTGGCTTGTACAGCCAACTCTTCACACCCTCGACTCCTGATCACACCTCCTCCTCTCAAAGTCATACTACAGTGCAAAAAGCAACAACAGTTAACAGGGTTGATGCAGCACTTTCAAGTCTTGTTTCCCCCAGGTCAAGACTTTTATTTTTGATGTATATTACATATGAGGCATATTTTCGCTTTACATCATGTTTACTCACAATTACTGATATACTGTGTTGTCTTGTTTCTTATATGGACATCACTCAAGATATTTATAGTTTGGTGGTGATAATAAAAAGAAATCTTATGAACAATTCTTATTTA
Organism: Lipotes vexillifer; assembly: GCF_000442215.2. Lineage (NCBI taxonomy): Eukaryota > Metazoa > Chordata > Mammalia > Artiodactyla > Lipotidae > Lipotes > Lipotes vexillifer. The sequence continues at coordinate 503,935 of NW_006777435.1, forward strand.
ATAATAGCTACAATTTACTGAGTGTTTACTATGTGTCATACATTGCTCTATGTTAATATCTGTGAACCTCTTTCAGAAGGTGGTATTTATTTAAGGTGGGTTAAAAAGCACAGCAGGGTTTAATAGGCAGTCTATGAGGAAAGGCTTGCAGAAGGAAGTAGCCACAGGAACTAAAGCATGGAAGGTTGGGTACAAGTGCAAAGTCGTCCAGTACAGCTGGAGTTTAGAGCTCATCTGGGCGAAAAGCAAAAGGTAACGTCACACAAAGAAAGCTGAGAAATCTGTACTTTATTCTTTTTTTTTTAATTTTAAAATTTTATTTTTTTATATAGCAGGTTCTTATTAGTCATCAATTTTATACACATCAGTATATGTATGTCAATCCCAATCGCCCAATTCATCTCACCACCCCCACCCCCACTCCCACAGCTTTCCCCGCTTCGTGTCCATACGTTTGTTCTCTACATCTGTGTCTCAATTTCTGCTCTGCAAACCGGTTCACCTGTACCATTTTTCTAGGTTCCACATATACGCGTTAATATACGATATTTGTTTTTTTCTTTCTGACTTACTTCACTCTGTATGACAGTCTCTAGATCCATCCACATCTCAACAAATTACCCAATTTCGTTCCTTTTTATAGCTGAGTAATATTCCACTGTATATTATGTACCACATCTTCTTTATCCATTCATCTGTCGATGGGCATTTAGGTTGCTTCCATGACCTGGCTATTGTAAATAGTGCTGCAATGAACATTTGGGTGCATGTGTCTTTTTGAATTATGTTTTTCTCTGGGTATATGCCCAGTAGTGGGATTGCTGGATCATATGGTAATTCTATTTTTAAAGGAACCTCCATACTGTTCTCCATAGTGGCTGTATCAATTTACATTCCCACCAACAGTGCAGGAGGGTTCCCTTTTCTCCACATCCTCTCCAGCATTTGTTGGTTGTAGATTTTCTGATGATGCCCATTCTAACTGGTGTGAGGTGATCCCTCATTGTAGTTTTGATTTGCATTTCTCTAATAACTAGTGATGTTGAGCAGCTTTTCATGTGCTTCTTGGCCATCTGTATGTTTTCTTTGGAGAAATGTCTATTTAGGTCTTCTGACCATTTTTGGATTGGGCTATTTGTTTTCTTAATATTGAGCTGCATGAGATGTTTATATATTTTGGAGATTAATCCTCTGTCCATTGATTCATTTGCAAATATTTTCTCCCATTCTGAGGGTTGTCTTTTCGTCTTGTTTATGGTTTCCTTTGCTGTGCAAAAACTTTGAAGTTTCATTAGGTCCCATTTGTTTATCTTGATTTTTATTTCCATTACTCTAGGAGGTGGATCAAAAAAGATCTTGCTGTGATTTATGTCAAAGAGTGTCCTTCCTATGTTTTCCTCTAAGAGTTTTACATTTAGGTCTCGAATCCATTTTGAGTTTATTTTTGTGTATGGTGTTAGGAAGTGTTCTGATTTCATTTTTTTACATGTTTTGCCAGCACCACTTATTGAAGAGACTGTCTTTTCTCCATTGTATATCCTTGCCTCCTTTGTCATAGATTAGTTGACCAGAGGTGCATGGGTTTATCTCTGGGCTTTCTATCTTGTTCCATTGATCTGTGTTTCTGTTTTTGTACCAGTACCATATTGTCTTGATGACTGCAGCTTTGTAGTATAGTCTGAAGTCAGGGAGTCTGATTCCTCCAGCTCCGTTTTATTCCCTCAGGACTGTTTTGGCTATTTGAGGTCTTTTGTGTCACCATACAAATTTTAAGATTTTTTGTTCTAGTTCCGTAAAAAATGCCATGGGTAATTTGACAAGGATTGCATTGACTGTAGATAGCTTTGGGTAGTATAGTCATCTTCACAATATTGATTATTCCAACCCAAGAACATGGTATATCTCTCCATCTGTTGGTATCATCTTTAATTTCTTTCATCAGTGTCTTATAGTTTTCTGCACACAGGTCTTTTGTCTCCCTAGGTAGGTTTATTCCTAGGTATTTTATTCTTTTTTTTGCAATGGTAACTGGGGGTGTCTCCTTAATTTCTCTTTCAGATATTTCATCATTAGTGTATAGGAATACAAGAGATTTCTGTGCATTAATTTTGTATCCTGCAACTTTACCAAATTCATTGATTAGCTCTAGTAGTATTCTGGTGGCATCTTTAGGATTCTCTATGCATAGTATCATGTGATCTGCAAACAGTGACAGTTTTACTTCTTTTCCAATCTGTATTCCTTTTATTTTTCTTCTCTAATTGCCATGGCTAGGACTTCCAAAACTATGTTGAATAATAGTGATGAGAGTGGATATCCTTGTCTCATTCCTGATCTTAGAAAAAATGCTTTCAGTTTTTCACCATTGAGAATGATGTTTGCTGTGGGTTTGTCATATATGGCCTTTATTATGTTGAGGTAGGTTCCCTCTATGCCCACTTTCTGGAGGGTTTTTTAGCATAAATGGGTGTTGAATTTTGTCAGAAGTTTTTTCCTGCATCTATTGAGATGATTATATGGTTTTTCTTCTTCAATTTGTTCATGTAGTGTATCACATTGATTGATTTGCATATACTTTAGAATCCTTGCATCCCTGGGATAATCCCACTTGATCATGGTGTATGATCCTTTTAATGTGCTGTTGGATTCTGTTTGCTAGTATTTTGTTGAGGATTTTTGCATCTATATTCATCAGTGATATTGGTCTGTAATTTTCTTTTTTTGTAGTATCTTTGTCTGGTTTTGGTTATCACGGTGATGGTGGCTTCACAGAATGAGTTTGGGAGTGTTCCTTCCTCTGCAATTTTTTGGAAGAGTTTGAGAAGGATGCGTTAGCTCTTCTCTAAACGTTTGACAGAATTCACCTGTGGAGCCATCTGGTCCTGGACTTTCGTTTGTTGGAAGATTTTTAATCACGGTTTCAATTTCATTACTTGTGACTGGTCTGTTCATATTTTCTATTTCTTCCTGGTTCAGTCTTGGAAGGTTATACCTTTCTAAGCATTTGTCCATTTCTTCCAGGTTGCCCATTTTATTGGCATAGAGTTGCTTGTAGTAGTCTCTTAGGATGCTTTGTATTTCTGCGGTGTTGTAACTTCTCCTTTTTCATTTCTAATTTTATTGATTTGAGTCCTCTCCCTCTTTTTCTTGATGAGTCTGGCTAATGGTTTATCAATTTTGTTTATCTTCTCAAAGAACCAGCTTTTACTTTTATTGATCTTTGCTATTGTTTTCTTTGTTTCTATTTCATTTATTTCTTCTCTGATCTTTATGATTTCTTTCCTTCTGCTAACTTTCAGTTTTGTTTGTTCTTCTTTCTCTAGTTCCTTTAGGTGTAAGGTTAGATTGTTTATTTGAGATTTTTCTTGTTTCTTGAGGTAGGCTTGTATAGCTATAAACTTCCCTCTTATGACTGCTTTTGCCACATCCCATATGTTTTGGATCATTGTGTTTTCATTGTCATTTGTCTCTAGTTTTTTTGTTTTTTGTTTTTTTTTTTTTTTGTGGTACGCAGGCCTCTCACCACTGTGGCCCCTCCTGTTGCGGAGCACAGGCTCTGGACACGCAGGCTCAGCAGCCATGGCCCCCATGTCCAGCCGCTCCGCAGCACATGGGATCCTCCCAGACCAGGGCACAAACCCACGTCCGCTGCATCGTCAGGCGGACTCTCAACCACTGTGCCACAAGGGAAGCCTTCTAGGTATTTTTTGATTTCCTCTTTGATTTCTTTGATCTCTTGGTTATTTAGTAACGTATTGTTTAGCTCCATGTGGTTGTGTTTTTTACGTTTTCTCCCCTGTAATTCATTTCTAATCTCATAGTGTTGTGGTCAGAAAAGATGCTTGATACGATTTCAATTTTCTTTTTCTTTTTATTTTTTGGCTGCATTGGGTCTTCGTTGCTGCACGTGGGCTTTCTCTAGCTGCAGAGAGCAGGGGCTACTCTTCATTGCAGTGCACAGGCCTCTCCTTGCAGTGGCCTCTCTTGTTGTGGAGCATGGGCTCTAGGCGAGCAGGCTTCAGTAGTTGCAGTGGCATGCAGGCTCAGTAGTTGTGGTGCACAGGCTCAGTCGCTCTGTGGCATGTGGGATCTTCCCAGACCAGGGCTCGAACCGGTGTCCCCTGCATTGGCAGGCGGGTTCCTAACCACTGCGCCACCAGGGAAGTCCCGATTTCAATTTTCTAAATTTACTGAGGCTTGATTTGTGACCAAGATGTGATCTATCCAGGAGAATGTTCTGTGCTCACTTGAGAAGAAAGTGTAATCTGCTGTTTTTGGATGGAATGTCCTATAAATATCAATTAAATCTATCTGGTCTATTGTGTCATTTAAAGCTTGTGTTTCCTTATTTCTTTTGTGTCTGGATGATCTGTCCATTGGTGTAAGTGAGGTGTTAAAGTCCCCCACTATTAATTGTGTTACTGTCAATTTCCTTTTATAGCTGTTAGTAGTTGCTTTATGTATTGAGGTCCTCCTATGTTGGGTAAACATATATTTGTAATTGTTATATCTTCTTGGATTGACCCCGTGATCATTATGTAGTGTCCCTCCTTGTCTCCTGTAACATTCTTTATTTTAAAGTCTATTTTACCTGATATTGAGTATTGCTACTCCAGCTTTCTTTTGATTTCCATTTGCATTGAATATCTTTTTCCATCCCCTCACTTTCAGTCTGTATGTGTTCCTAGGTCTGAAGTGGGTCTCTTGTAGACAGCATATAGATGGGTCTTGTTTTTGTATCCATTCAGCAAGCCTGTGTCTTTTGGTTGGAGCATTGCTTCCATTCATGTTTAAGGTAATTATCAATATGTATGTTCCTATGACCATTTTCTTTATTGTTTTGGGTTTGTTTTTGTAGGTCCTTTTCTTCCACTGTGTTTCCCACTTAGAGAAGTTCCTTTAGCTTGCGTTGTAGAGCTGGTTTGGTGGTGCTGAGTTCTCTTAGCTTTTGCTTGTCTGTAAAGCTTTTGATTTCTCCATCGAATGTGAATGAGATCCTTGCTGGGTAGAGTGATCTTGGTTGTAGGTTCTTCCCTTTCATCACTTTAAGTACATCATGCCACTCCCTTCTGGCTTGTAGAGTTTCTGCTGAGAAATCAGCTGTTAACCTTATAGGAGTTCCCTTGTATGTTATTTGTCGTTTTTCCCTTGCTGCTTTCAATAATTTTTCTTTGTCTTTAATTTTTGCCAATTTGATTACTATGTGTCTCGGTGTGTTTCTCCTTGGGTTTATCCCGTATGGGACTCTGCGCTTCCTGGACTTGGGTGGCTACTTCCTTTCCCATGTTACGGAAGTTTTCGACTATAATCTCCTCAAATATTTTCTCTGGTCCTTTCTCTCTCTCTCTTCTCTTTCTGGGATCCCTATAATGCGAATGTTGTGTTTAATGTTGTCCCAGAGGTCTCTTAGGCTGTGTCTTCATTTCTTTTCATTCTTTTTTCTCTATTCTGTTCCGCAGCAGTGAATTCCACCATTCTGTCTTCCAGGTCACTTATCTGTTCTTCCGCCTCAGTTATTCTGCTATTGATTCCTTCTAGTGTAGTTTTCATTTCAGTTATTGTATTGTTCATCTCTGTCTGTTTGTTCTTTAATTCTTCTAGGTCTTTGTTAAACATTTCTTGCATCTTCTCAATCTTTGCCTCCATTCTTTTTCCCAGGTCCTGGATCATCTTCACTATCATTATTCTGAATTCTTTTCTGGAAGGTTGCCTGTCTCCACTTTATTTAGTTGTTTTTCTGGGGTTTTATCTTGTTCCTTCATCTAGTACATAGTCTTCTGCCTTTTCATCTTGTCTAGCTTTCTGTGAATGTGGTTTTTGTTCTACAGGCTGCAGGATTGTAATTCTTCTTGCTTCTGCTGTCTGCCTTCTGGTGGATGAGGCTATCTAAGAGGCTTGTGCAAGTTTCCTGATGGGAGGGACTGGTGGTGGGCAGAGCTCAGTAAAACTTTAATCTGCTTGACTGATGTTGGTTGGGGCTGGGTTCCCTCCCTGTTGGTTGTTTGGCCTGAGGCGACCCAACACTGGAGCCTACCTGGCCTCGTTGGTGGGGCTAATGGCTGACTCTGAGAGGGCTCACGCCAAGAAGTACTTCCCAGAACTTCTGCTGCCAGTGTCCTTGTCCCCACAGTGAGCCACAGCCACCCCCCGCCTCTGCAGGAGACCCTCCAACACTAGCAGGTAGGTCTGGTTCAGTCTTCCCTTGGGTCACTCCTTCCCCTGGGTCCCAATGCACACACTACTTTGTGTGTGCCCTCCAAGAGTGGAGTCTCTGTTTCCCCCAGTCCTGTCAAAGTCCTGCAATCAAATCCCACTAGCCTTCAAAGTCTGATTCTCTAGGAATTCCTCCTCCCATTGCTGGATCCCCAGGTTGGGAAGCCTGACATGGGGCTCAGAACCCTCACTCCAGTGGGTGGACTTCTGTGGTATAAGTGTTCTCCGGTCTGTGAGTCACCCACCCAGCAGTTATGGGATTTGATTTTACTGTGATTGTGCCCCTCCTACCGTCTCACTGTGGCTTCTTCTTTGGCTTTGGATGTGGGGTATCTTTTTTGGTGAGTTCCAGTGTCTTCCTGTCGATGACTGTCCCGCAGCTAGTTGTGATTCTGGTATTCTGACAAGAGGGAGTGAGAGCACGTCCTTCTACTCCGCCATCTTGGTTCAGGCTCTAAATTCCTTTAGTAAAGACAATTCCCAAATCTGTACTTTATTCTGATAACAGAAAGAATTCTCCAGCCACGAGAGTGACACTATCAGAAATACAGGTATTTCCAGAGACTGAAGGAGGCTAAACAGAGAAATATTAAGACCAGTAAAAAGCCTACAGTTGTAATTCTCGAAATATTTATATGTCTCACTACTTTGAAATTACAGTAGTTGTCACATCTGCTGCTTGATCTTGCTATTTAAGGCATTAATAAAGAAGCACACACATTAAAGATGTATTTTCTTAATATTAAAAAAAAAAAGTACTTCAACATAACCGATTTCCTTGGTAACCTTACATAATTTATTCTATTCATTTAGGACCACTAATCTGATCTGGCAGTGAGGACCTCCTCAGGAGAACATGCCTCTCACAAAGGATCTCCTGTGTCCCTCGCCAGAATAGGACACACAACAAGAAGCACCTGCTGCAGAGCCCCACCTCCTACTTCATGGATGTGAAATGCCCAGGATGCTATAATACCACCACCATCTCCAGCCAGGCACAAACAGTAGTTTTGTGTGTTGGCTGCTCTACTGTCCTCTGCCAGCCTACAGGAGGAAAAAACAAGGCTTACAGAAGGATGCTCCTTCAGTTGGAAGCAGCACTAAAAGCACCCTGAATCAAGATGAATGGGAAACGATCCCAATAAACATATTTTGGATTAAAAAAACCAAACCAAAACAAAAAACAACCCACTAATCTGAGAAGGAGCCACAGGTTTCACTTACTGCCTAAAAGATCCGTGACACAAAAAAGATTAAGAACTCTTATTATCAGGGCAATTTACAGATTCAGTGCAAATGGCAGAGACAGAAAACTAGTACACATAAGTTTGTACTCAAGAGAAAAAATGTCAGTTGGGATCTTGAAGGAGGCACAATGAATAAACTTAAAACCATTCGAATGTTAAAATCAATTTTATCAGGTATTCATTAATCGTCTACATTGTTAAGTACTATGGATACTACAGTGAAAACAGAAAGCTCCTTACTCTCATAAACTTTATACAACATGGGGGAAATATAAAGAGACATGTATTAGGGGACTTCCCTGGTGGTCTAGTGCAGCAGGGGGCACAGGTTCAATTCCTGGTCAGGGAACTAAGATCCCACAAGATGCGTGGCAAGGCCAAAAGAAGAAAAGGGAGGGTGGGGTAAGGAGACATATATTAAAAATAGATAAATTATGATAGATACTAAGAAAAAACGCAAATGCTATAATTAACATCATCATGGATAACTAGAGAACTTGGTTTAAATTAGGGGCTGAGGGAAGGCTCTTCCTCTCTAAGGAAGTGGCATTTGAAACAAAGACCTGAAGGACAGGCTGGAATTAGCCAGGTGAGGGGTAGCTGAGAAGGCAAGTGTTCTATTGAACAGAGAGAGGTTAGGCAGGTGAATCTGTGGACCCCAAAGAAGGCTACTGGTGGCGGGCACATACCAAGCCAAGAGCACATGGCTCAGGATGAGGCTGTGACCTGGAAGTTGTGCTAAGGGTTTAAGACTCATCTTAAGTGCACTTCCACTTTAAGGAAGGACTAAAAGTACCCAATTTATATTTGTAAATGCTCTCTCCAGCTGTGATATGAAGAATAAATTGTAAAAAAGAAAGAGTGAAAAAAGAAACCATTTGAAACACTGCAATAGCACCAGTAAGAGATGGTAATGGCTTGGACTAAGCAACAAGCACATAACTGGCATTTTAAGCCAGTCAGTTCATTGTACGAAATCATGCCGCCCACTGCAGGACATTCGGCGTCCCAGACTCAAGGGCACTGTGAACCAGCAGCACTCTCAAATCAGTAAAATACTCACAAAAAGAAAAAGCAGCACACCTCTAAGGGCAGTGGTAAAGCCTCTGGAATGTACAAGATGACGACAGTGGAGACAGGAGGAGTTACTGAGATTGAAAAGGAAAGGTGCTGACTGGGATCTAGTGAGCAAGGTGGGTGAACAGTCCAGATAATACTGTCAAGGTCAAAAATGAGCTGTGCATATGGGAGAAAAAAATTGCAACATGTAGGACTTTTATTTAGAGTATATAAAGAACTCTTACAACTTCAAAATAAGACAAACAACCCAAAATTTTAAATAGGCAAAAGAACAGACACTTTTTGTGTGACAGTACACACATACAAAGATGAATGATGTCATAAGGGAAATGTAAATTAAAACCACATAACATACCTATTAGAATGGCTAAAATGAAAAAGAATGACCATACCAAGTGCTGATGAGGATGTAGAAAAGCTAGAACTCTCATACCCTGCAGGTGGAACTACAAAATGGTACAATCACTATGAAAAGGCTTGGTGGTTTCTGGAAAGTTAAATGCACACTCACCATACAACCCAGCAGTTCCACTCCTAATTATTTACTCAAGAGAAATGAAAATATATGTCTATGACAACAGCCAAGATACGGACACAACCTAGGTGTCCACTAATGGATGAATGGGTAAAGAAGACGTAGTATACATGTACAATGGAATACCAGTCAGCTGTAAAAATGAAAGAAATCTTGTCATCTGCACAACATGGACGGACCTTGAGGGCATTACACTAAGTGAAATAAGTCAGACAGAGAAAGACAAATACCACATGATGTCACTTATACATGGAATCTAAAAAACAAAACAAACAAAACAAAACCCAGGTGGTTGTCAGAGGGGTAGGGGGTGGGGATGGGGGGGGAAACAGGTAAAGGGGGTCAAGAGGTACAAACTTACAGGTATAAAATAAATAAGTCACGGGGATGCAACGTACAACATAGGAAATACAGTCAATGATACTGTACTGACTTTGTATGGTGACCGATGGTAACTGTACTTATGGTGGTGATCATTTCACAATGTATACAAATGTCAAATCACTATGTGGTACACATGAAACTAATAAAATATTGTATGTCAAATTACTTCAATTAAAAAATAAAGAAAATATACATCCATAGAGACTTGTATACAAATGTTTGTAGGAGCTTTATTCATAACAGTCACGAACTTGGAACAACCCAAATAGTCATCAACAAGGAAAGAGTAAACAAATTGTGTGTCACCGTGCAATGGAAGAGCACTGAGCAACAAAAGGGAAATGACTACATGCGACAACAAGGATGAACCTGAAAACCCTATGCTAAGTGAAAAAGCCAGGCAAAAAAGGGCAAAGACTTCTAAATTCCATTTATCTGAAACGCTAGGTAAGCTGAGGCTGATCTACAGTGATAGAAAACTGATCCATGGTTGCCTGAGCTGAAGACTGACAGCAAAGGGCACAAGGGTACTTCTTCCTGGGGTTATGTAATGTTCCATATCTCCACTGTGGTGGTGGTTACACAGGGTATATATTTGCCAAGACTCAACTGAACTTTGCACAAAGAAAAGGTCCATTTTGTTCTGTATAAATTATACCTCAGGGCTTCCCTGGTGGCGCAGCAGTTGAGAGTCTGCCTGCCGAAGCAGGGCATGCAGGTTCGTGCCCCAGTCCGGGAAGATCCCACATGCCACGGAGCGGCTGGGCCCGTGAGCCATGGCCGCTGAGCCTGCGCGTCTGGAGCCTGTGCTCCGCAACGGGAGAGGCCACAACAATGAGAGGCCCGCGTACCGCAAAGAAAAAAAAATTATACCTCAAAAGGTGATTTTAAAAAATTGAGCTATGCTACAAAACTGTGGGGCTGATTTTCTCTCATGGTTCATATGCTCATACTGAGGACAATTTCATAGGAAGTGTTCCAAACAGGTTTTGAGCAATGGCAACATCATTAGAATAAATGCCCAGGCCTCCACAGTAATTTCTGAGGCTTTGGCGTAAATATAACATTTCTGGTACGTTCAGGCTTTCTCCCCATCCTCCTCAGCCCCCTGTCATTACAGTCATTTCATAGCAGAAGCTCAATAATATTTGTGGATAATAAAGTTTGTCTAATGAAGGAGCTATCTCCTCATGCATTAGCACCACATACTGTACACGTTGTTAAGCAACTAAAATGCTATCAACTGTTAATGGGTTATTTTTAGAGAGAGCTATTAAGCCGTTCTCTAAGCTACCCATTTCAGTGAACTTTAATTATCTGAACACAAAACCACAGTACTTTGTTTCACAGATAAAAAACTTGTCTTCAGATGCTAAGTAAGTTAGACTGATCCAAATTAATGTTCCAAAAGTAAGTAGGTAGATAATACAAATGACTGCTTTAAAAGAAAACGCATTCGTTCCTTTAGCCTGATTCTCTCATAATTTACTAACCAAGAAAGCCAGTGCAAAGGTTTCTTTAGAGTGTGCGAACCATTCAGTGAGCAATAAAAGCTAAAGTCATTTTAGCTGTAAAACCATCATAATTTTACATTATTTTAAGACTGAGTGCTCCAATAATACTTCAGATATTGCAATTTAAAATCTGATGTCATGGGCCTCCCTGGTGGCGCAGTGGTTGAGAGTCCGCCTGCCAGTGCAGGGGATACGGGTTCGTGCCCCGGTCTGGGAGGATCCCACATGCCGCGTAGCGGCTGGGCCCGTGAGCCGCGTAGCGGCTGGGCCCGTGAGCCGTGGCCGCTGAGCTTGCGCGTCCGGCAACGGGAGGGGCCACAACAGTGAGAGGCCCACATATCGCAAAAAAAAAAAAAAAAAAAAAAAAAAAAAATCTGATGTCATGAACACATGTGCACCCTCTCTAGGAAAGGTGCTCCGTACAGCCCAGAGCTTGAACAAATTTGGTTGTCTACATATGCATTTTTTAATCTCTTCAGTAATAGAACAGGGGCCAAAGAGTCAGGTGAGTTCCAATTCTGGCCCCTTCCCTTACTAGCTGAGACATCACTGAACTACCCAACACCTCTGAGCAACCATTTGCTTGACTCAAAAATGAGGAAAGCCTATGGGGTTATGAAGATTGCAAAAACAGCAGATGAAAAGCCTGAAAGATATTAGACCATCCCAAAAAAAGTGGAAGTCATTTTTAATTACTTTATTATTTTTTATTAATTTATCCAATGAAACCATAAAAAGAAAGTAACATGAGAAAAAAAAACTAGACTTCAAATCAGGAGGTCTGACTTTTAGCCCTAGCTTGGCTATGCCCTGTATGTCTGCCCTGATAGTGTTGGCCAAGCTACAAAAAGAAGATACCATTATTCTGTGTTCAGGCTTCTTCCAAACATAAGTGCAAAACTTCTTTAAAATTTGTTTATATGTATACAAAAGACTGGAAAAAAACCCACACCCAATTATATGACTGAATGTACATACATACATATATATTCATAGATATAGCCATAGAAAGATGAAGACTTGTAGTGACTTATACTCAGTAAAGGTTCTACAAATTTTTGGTGGGCTCAAGTACACAAATTATTAAAGGAAAAAGTATGAAAAACATTTCTCTCCGATTAATAGGAAAAATGCGTCTCTATTACTAGATCTAAGATACCCCATCAGGATTTAGTACCGTGACTATCATCATCCTAAAACCCCACAACCATAAACTCTGTTATTTGAAGCACACTAGAGTAGCACAAAGTCAGAGTTAGTACTCTGCAACAGATCCAATCAGTACTCTAATCCAAGCAATACTCTTTAGAAAAGACCTTTGGAGTTCACCTATGCTCTGAACTTGTCATGAGAGAGACCCCGATGAAGCAGATGGGCTACTACTCACTTGTGGATCATCCCCCTACATTTCCTTCCTCCTCAGTTATTCTCTCCTGCCTTCACTGGCCAAGAATTCTAGGACGGTCCAGGTCGGGCTGGCTCGCGGTGAGCTCTGAGAACAGCCAGACGTATTGAACCAAGACTAAGAGCATCGAGTCTCCTCCAGTGCTATGCATTCCGGGTAGCTGCCCAGGCAGCTCTGCGCACCTCTGGCCCTGAAGTTGAGTAAGACACTGAGAGAGGACCTCAGTAACCATAATGACCACCGCTTACTGAGCCCTCAGCACAGTGCTGAGAGCTTCAGAAAAACCTTTACTTGCTGTCTTCACCACAACCCTACGGCAGTAAAGCACAGCCCCTACTTTACAGGTGAAGAAACTACGGCAGAAGGGAGGAGTCAAGTAACTTGTCTCTGATTACACAACCAGCAGCCAACAGAACTGGAATTTAATCCCAGGCGTGCTGAGCTCCAAAACCCCTGTTTCTAAGCCACTACACCATGCGAGGGTCAGTAGTCCTCCACTGGCTATGCCCTTTTGCTGGTGATGAACCAAGGTTTGGCTCATGATTCTGACGGGGCAACTGAAAAGAAGCTGAGGACAGCAGACATGAGGACAAAAACAAAAATCATCGTACTGACCACGATACAGAAAGCATTCTGCTTCCCAAGGGAGCCTATCCATTTTGAAGGTTCTGGCTATTTAGATCTTCTTCATCAGGATGAGCCAAAACCTGTCTCCTCTGAAACAAGAGGCAAATATGTCCTGTAAATGAGGTGTGGGAGAGCAGGCCTGAAGGCAGGAGATGAAAAGGCAAACCAAACATGAGGGGAGGGAGGTGAGATCAGGGTCTGAATGGCGACAAGTAACAAGATATGCTGGAGACCAGCAGGAA
>NW_006777435.1:517191-528293 GCF_000442215.2 Lipotes vexillifer
CAGGAATGAGAATCCAGAGATTTTTAGTAGTGTTGATCGTGACAATTCAGTAATTTTCTTTAGCATATACCATCAGCCTGTAAGATCAGACAAAATAAAACAGTTGGGTTCTCGTAAAATGGGAGTGGAGTTGTCAAGAGAAGAGAGGAGAGGTCAGCAGACAGATCCAGACCCAGGCCAGACAGGACTAGGAGATTAGGAAACCATAAAGGTGAGGATTTCAAGTGGGGGTACGGGGAGAAGGAGCAGGAGGAAAGGGAGCTACAGTCCGAAAGAGGATGATCTACTTTGTAAGGCCACCCTTGCTCACCTTTGTAAACTGTACCCCAGTGAGTCAAGTCAGAGAAAGAAAGGCTCGGATGATCATCCCCATCATGGAAACTTTAGGTCAGTCAAGAAATGCAAGTTTCTCACGAACTGCCCCAATGTCAGAAATATGAACACCCGCCCAGACCTGTGGAAGACGGAAAAGTGTTTAAACTGGAAGCCGACAGCATTATTATCTAAACTGAAAAGAACTGCCCGCACAACTAAGCAGACAGTGAGATGTTACACAACAGATGCTAAACTAGGTAAAGTAGAAAACTGTAACATACAATTATAACTCTAAAATACCAGTAAAAAAAATCTCCAGTCAGAGCTGGAAAACTAATTTTACTTCTTTCCATTAAAAAACCTTCTACAGTTGGAGTTGTTTTTTTCTTTCCCCAACCCATCATGATAGAAGAGGAAGTAGATAAGGAAAGGAAGACCCTGAACAAAATCTGATAATCATTCATATGTGTGCGTTATAAAATATATGCAATTAACTCTCAAACACTGCTGGTGGGAAGACAGGTTATAAACCCTTCTGGACAGGTTGGTAGGACAGTTCTTACCAAAATCAAACATCTGCACCTATCTTTTGATTCAGCAATCCCGCTCCTAGGATTCTACCCTAAACATACATCTCCAGCGATATGAAAATACACAAGCACAAGGTAATTCACTGCAACATTATTTGTAACCGCAAAATACTAGCAGCAACCTAAATACCCATACACTGGAGAAAGGCTGAATGAACTATGATGCGCTCACATGACGGAGTACTATGCAGCTGTAAAAAAAGGAATGAAAAAGATCTCCTACAAACTAACACGGAGTGGTTCCAAGATACAATGTTAAGTAAAAAAGCAAAGTATAAAAGAGATTTATACCTTGCTACCCTTCATATAAGAAAGAAGGGTTATAAAAAAACATAAATGTATCTGCTTATCTGTATAGCAGAAATATAGGAAGGATAAACCCAGAACTAAAGAGATCGACTGTATACAGGGGATGAATGGGAAAGCGGTGAAGGGGAGAATGGGAACAGGGTGGCAGGGATGAGAAGGGAGGGACTGTTCTTTGAGTATACCTTGTGTATAGCTGTTACTCCGAGAGTCACAGTCATATCACATATTCAAAAAACTAAAGAAACAAAAGAATGAGGATACGGGAAGAACCCCAAATGGAACACCAACAGTAACAAATGAACCTAACTGTATTACAAATGAATGACATAACCACACTGAAGGGCATGAGGAACCAGAAACCAGCCTAAGCAACTGTAGAAAACAGTATTTTAACTGGATGCTGTAAAGCTAAAGCAGGAAAGGGCTGAACACAAATCCTGTAATCTAATTAGTGAACTTGTTTCTCACAAGGATATGGGTTAGCAATTCTGCATCTACTTTATATATAAATAGAATGGGACTGAACAAATAAGCAAACAAAATGGAAGATAATGAGAGCCAGGCTGGGGAAAGAATACAAGCAAGAGGAAAGGCTAAAATAAACCACATGGTGTTGGATTGGAATCAGGGACATCAGTATGAACTCATTGTTTTTAACATATACACAGACAGACAGAGAAATACAGATGTGTGTATGTGTGGGTTGGGGTACACACATCTATTTTCCCAGCTCTGTTCACTGAGAAGACTTAGAAGCAACTACACCCCAGTAGCAATGAGCACACTTTGCCCTTAAAAAGGTACTCAAACAAGGGTGGGGTTTGTTGAAAGCAGTCACTCTGAAGGAGCAAACAAAGGTCGAAGTTGCAACAATTTGAAATAAAAAATGACAATACTGGATTACAAACCTACAGAATAGAACAAATACCCATGAGTTCATACTGACACAAATAAGTAAGTGAATAAATCAGTGGGGAGAAGGAACAGCTCTTTCTCACAGAGGCACTCCAATCAGATGGCATGAGGAAAATAGAAAAACTGTCATTAGGTAAATACCACAATAATTTTTTCAGAAAAAGATCCATGGATGGATGTTTAATCTAGTGAGTAGAAATCTGAGAAGAAACAGGGCATCTGCTTAGTCTCAAAGTACATCCTCTAAGATATTTATTAATTACAAAGGGGTAAATAGATGGACCCCATCTTAACCAGGTGATTAAAGTTAACATCTCTAAGGATAAAATATCTCCACAACACCAACTCTCTGATGTGATGTATCAAGAAAGGCACAACATCACTTCTGTTAAAACTGCATAATCTCATTCCATTCATGAAAAACCATCAGATAAACACAAACTGAGGGACAGCCTACAAAACTAACAGTCCAGGGCTTCCCTGGTGATGCAGTGGTTAAGAATCCACCTGCCAATGCAGGGGACACAGGTTCAAGCCCTGGTCCGGGAAGATCCTACATGCCGTGGAGCAACTAAGCCTGAGCGCCACAACTACTGAAGTCTGCGTGCCACAACTACTGAAGCCCACACGCCTGGAGCCCATACTCTGCAACAAGAGAAGCCACCGCAATGAGAAGCCCGTGCACCGCGATGAAGAGTAGCCCCCACTAACCACAACTAGAGAAAGCCCGCGCACAGCAACAAAGACCCAACACAGCCAAAAATAAATAAATTAAATAAATAAATTTACAAAAACAACAATCCAGTACTCACTAAAAGTGTCACGGTTATGAAAGAGGAAGACTGAAGAAATGTCACAGTTGGAAGAGACTAAGGAAACACAACAATTAAATGCAAAATGAGATCCTGGAAGAAAAAATGACATTGGGGGAAAATGGGAACTGTGAATAAGGTCTGCATCTAGTACCAGTTTTAATTTCTTGGTTTTGATGACATTCCTACAGACATACACCATGTTCAGATTAGGAAAAGGGCACATGGGAACTCTCTGGACTATTTTTGCACCTTTTTTCTAAGTCTAAAATTATCTCAAAATAAAAAGTTAAAAAATTACATCCTTTTGTTAAAATTATATGCATATATGTATATTTGTGTGTGCATGTGTGTAACAAAGATTTTTAAAAGAGAACAGAGAATGAGAAGAATGTGAAAACAGAGAATGATGGAGCCACTGCCATGATTCTTGATAATTTCCCAATTCCTCAATTGAGTCCTCCTTCCCTCAGGTCCTGGCCTGAGTCCCTGTGTTTCAATAATCTGAGAGTGTACACAAAGGATCCCCAAAGACTTCAGAGACTGACAAGAATTCCGTAGGATCCTGGTCAGCACAACCAAGAATTTCTCAAATGTTTCACTGCTCAAGTTACTGTGGAAATCTTATTTCTGAAATCAGTTTCTTTTCTTTTCTCCCCATATTATCTCTTCACTTTCGCTCTCGACCAATAAATATATCTGTTCCCAGACACAATCAAAGATCCAGACAGAGAGGAACACTGCCAGAGACAGTGGCTGCCCCCAGATAACTCCCAACACTAATCCTCCGCACATTCAGAGTGACAGCTGATCTCCAGGACAACTGCTGAAACTAGGGCCTGTACTCCGAAAAATCTACCCAAGTGACAGACTGGCAAGTATCTGAAGAAACAACCTTAAAACTAGTCAAGTTTTATTCTGGGTCAAGTTACAAAAGCCCTGGTCTTGGAAGTCCTGAATCTAAATTCAAGTTCTTGCACTGTCACAACTCTGTGCTTGTAACCATGGGCAATTCTCTTAACCTTGCTGAACCTCAATATCTCCCCCATAAAATAGAAAGAACACTTATCTCTCATATATAGGCTTATTTGGAAGAATAAGTATCTGCGAACTCACTTCATAAGTTCAATACAAATGCAAACAATACCACTGCCACCACGTGACAACAATTTTATCAGAGTTCCAGCCCAACAATCTCATTTTTTTTTTTTTTTTTTGGCGGTATGCGGGCCTCTCACTGTTGTGGCCTCTCCCGTTATGGAGCACAGGCTCCGGACGCACAGGCTCAGCGGCCATGGCTCACGGGCCCAGCCGCTCCGCGGCATGTGGTTTCCTCCCGGACCGGGGCACAAACCCATATCCTCTGCATCGGCAGGCGGACTCTCAACCACTGTGCCACCAGGGAAGCCCAACAATCTCATTTTTTAATTATTTCATTATCATTTTAAAATAAATCAGTTAATAATTATATCAATTTTCAGTTCATCACTGTACACTGTATTATTTTAATTTTCCTTATATTCCCATTAGATATAAAAATTATGCTAATTTTTAAGAACACAACAACTATATAAAACTTTAAAAGAATTAAGTCCTACCATATAGTCTAAATATCTTAGCCAAAGCTACCCAATGCGACGGCTAGGATTAACACTTGGTCCTTCCTCTGAATTCTGTGTTCTTTCCATTATGTAAAAATGTGCCCAGAAAGTCTTACACAACAGAACTTTGGGAAGCTCTAAGTGAGAAATGGTATAGAATGCCGCCTCCTTCAAAACTCAACAAAACAAACATGTTATAAACAAAGAACAAAGATAAGACTCAACTGAAGGAACACAGCAAGCAAATTTTAAAGGGCAACCAGGAGCGGGAGTGGCCACTAAGCACAAACCATAAAGGTCCAGGAGAAAAGGAGCAGGCTTAGCAGAGTCATCTCTAAGAATGGAGATGAAGACAGAATGGGACTCATAAACACATTTAAAGTGTTACACACAAGGGGAATGCTAAATAAAAACAGACCAGAATATATTCTGCAGGACCGTGACATATTACAAAAGAATTTAAAATAAAAAAAGAATTCTGCAAAGAGCAGAATAAGGATTTTAAAAAAAAGAATAAGTCAAGCAGAATGTAAATTAAAAAATAATAATTTATAAGGTAACAATAACAGAAATCAGTTAAATAGACAGAAAACAGTGCAGATGATACCACCAGAGCTGGAAAACAGATTAAAAAAGAATTAGGGACTTTCCTGGCGGTCCAGTGGTTAGGACTCTTCGCTTCCACTGCAGGGGGCACAGATTTGATCCCTGATCAGGGAACTAAGACCCTGCAAGCCGCACAGCGCAGTGAAAAAATAAAAAGAATTAAGCTACAATAACAGAGGCCCACAAAAAGAGTTAAGATTAACTGTTTAAAATCAGAGAGACTTCAATAAAATTTAAAAAAATAATAAATAAAAATCAGAGAGAAAATAATCAAATAATATTTTTCGAATTAAAAACAAAAAGGATATCATTGGCAAGAATAAAAGAATAGGGCTTCCCTGGTGGCGCAGTGGTTGAGAGTCCGCCTGCCGATGCAGGGGACACGGGGTCGTGCCCCGGTCCGGGGAGATCCCACATGCCGCAGAGCGGCTGGGCCCGTGAGCCATGGCCGCTGAGCTTGCGCGGCCGGCAACGGGAAAGGCCACGACAGTGAGAGGCCCGCATATCGCAAAAAAAAAAAAAAAAAAAAAAAGAATAAAAGAATAGTGTGCCTACCAATCAGGGTTAAATCCAAGAGGAAGAGGCTCAAAAAGGAAGAATAACCAGTGGCAAAAGGAGGAAAAACAAAGATCTCAGAATGCAGAAAGAGATGAGAAAATGATGCACACCCGGGCCCAACTATGAGAAGTAAAATAAGTGAAGGTGGTTATTCGCCAAGTTCATTTTACAGAGCCAATGCTTAAATAGCAACTAATGACTCTGAAAAGTAAATCTTGACAACTTAACAAAATAGTAAAATGTAAAATGCATGTGAAAAGAAGCCGGAATGTAAAAGGGCACCCCTTCTCCCAGCTCCACGTTGGCAGGAGGCTTTCTGCACAGGGGCAGATTACTGCGGAAAATATGGGGAGTGACCGCTAGGTGCAGGGTTTCTTTTTGGGGTGGTAAAAACGTTCTGGAATTAGATATCACCGCCCCCGCCCCTCAAAAAAAGCATGGTCTCATTAAAAAAAAAAAATTCTTTTTTCAGATCGTTATATCAGGTGCTAACACTTCAAGAGTTCAACCTGAGGGAATTCCCTGGAGGTCCAGGGGTTAGGACTCGGCGCTTTCACTGACTAGGGCCTGGGTTCAATCCCTATCCCCAGAACCGCACAGCATGGCCCAGAGTTCAACCTGAAAAATCTCTTCACTCTGGAGAGCTACCAGCAACCTAAGACCAGGCACAAGAGCAAGGAGACAAACTGACTCTGAGTCCTAGGAGTGGGGAAGAGGGAGAGAAAAGGCATCCTGATGATATATACGTTTTATCTTGGCCAACCCACTCCACCAGAGTACGAAAACTGACAAGGATTCAAGGTAGAAGCCCTGCTAAGAAGTTAAAGAGCAGACATCTGGGCAAAACAAGAGTAAAAAGCCTTATAATACCAGGTTATACTTAAAAATAATAAACTAGACCAATGGAACAAATAGATTCCAGAAAGTCACAGATAAACACCTCTAAGTTTAATATGAAAACTCATGTGAAATTAGACAAGGTGTCTAATACTGCTAAAATTATACTCTTAATATGGAATAAAATACATAAAGCATATAAATGTAGCATTCTTCTCTGCAATTATTTCCACACAGCTTAAAAGACTAAATTAAAGGTTAAAGGCCTTCATGTATTTCACCAGTTCTGAAGCAATAAAAGAACACAGCAAACAATTAGTTGATGAATTTGATTATACAAATATTTTTAAAGCTTCCAGAAAAAAATTTAAAGGCTTTCAGAACATTAATGCTCAGCTTCTAGTGCATAAACAGTTCCATAATTTGAATACAGTTCAAACATCAGATAAGTGAGTAAAACTTAGAAAAAAGTTTGGCCTCACAAATAACCAAAAACAAGGTACCTAAAAGGTTTATCTCATTTCTATTCAATTACATATAAATAAAAGAATAATACCATGTTGTCACAGCAAGAGGGAACCAGGGCTGGGGTGGGGGACACAGAGCAAAGAGGGACTTTTAAAGATTAACAGGGACAGGTGCCTGGGTGCGGTGGGAGGGTGGGAGAAAAGATTAACAGGGACAGCCAAATTCAAATGCTATTTCTGGAGATCAATCTGCAAAAGTCCTATCTTTGACCTGGTCAATCATTTTCGGGGAATAGGTTCTAAGAAAGTTACTCAGAGGGGGTGGGGGTGGGGTCCTGTTTGTGCTAAAATGTTTACAGCTGCATTATTTAAAAACAGTGAAAAGGACTTCCCTGGTGGCACAGTGGTTAAGAATCTGCCTGCCAATGCAGGGGACATGGGTTCGAGCCCTGGTCCGGGAAGATCCTACATGCCGTGGAGCAACTAAGCCTGAGCGCCACAACTACTGAAGTCTGCGTGCCACAACTACTGAAGCCCACACGCCTAGAGCCCATACTCTGCAACAAGAGAAGCCACCGCAATGAGAAGCCCGCGCACCACGACAAAGAGTAGCCCCCGCTCACCACAACTAGAGAAAGCCCACGCACAGCAACAAAGAGTAGTCCCCGCTCGCCGCAACTAGAGAAATCCTGCACACAACAACGAAGACCCAATGCAGCCAAAAATAAATACATAAATAAATCTATTTTTAAAAAAACAATGAAATTAAGAAAACACTTCCATTCACAATACCATCAAAACAAAATACTTAGGAATAAACCTAACAAAAGAGAGGTAAAACTTACGCTCTTAAAACTATAAAACTTTGCTGAAAGATTTAAATAGATGGAAAAACATCCCATGTTCATGGATCAGGAGACAAAATATTGTTAAGATGGCAGTACACCCAAAGTTGATCTAAAGATTCAACACTATCTCTATCAGAATACCAGCCTTTTCTTTGTAGAAGTAGACAAGCCGATCCTAAAATTCATATGGAAACTCAAGGGAACCAGAATAACCAAAATAATCTTGTAAAAGAAGGACAAAGTGACAGGACTCACACTGCCCAATTTAAAAACTTATTGCAGGGCTTCCCTGGTGGCGCAATGGTTGAGAGTCCGCCTGCCGATGCAGGGGACACGGGTTCGTGCCCTGGTCCGGGAGGATCCCACATGCTGCGGAGTGGCTGGGCCTGTGAGCCATGGCCGCTGAGCCTGCGCGTCTGGAGCCTGTGCTCCGCAACAGGAGAGGCCACAACAGTGAGAGGCCAGCGTACCGCAAAAAAAAAAAAAAAAAAAAAAACTTATTGCAAAGCAAGTAATCAAGAAAGTAATCAAGACAGTGTGGTACTGGCACAAGGATAAACAAACAGAATGGAGGAGAGTCTGGAAATAAACCCATTTGTCTATGGTAAACTGATACTCCACAAGGGTGCCAAGACCACTTAGTGGGGAAAGGACAGTCTTTTCAACAAATGACACTGGGGCTTCCCTGGTGGCGCAGTGGTTGAGAGTCCGCCTGCCGATGCAGGGGACACGGGTTTGTGTCCCGGTCTGGGATGATCCCACATGCCGCGGAGCGGCTGGGCCTATGAGCCATGGCCGCTGGGCCTGCGCATCCAGAGCCTGTGCTCCGCAACGGGAGAGGCCACAGCGGTGAGAGGCCAGCGTACCGCAAAAAACAAACAAACAAACAAAAAAAACAAATGACACTGGGACAACTGGAAAGCCACATGCAAAAGTATGAAGTTGGACCCTTACCCCATACCATATACAAAAAGTAACTCTAAATGGATCAAAGACCTAAATGTGAGAGCTAAAACTATAAAATTCTTTAAAGAAAACATAGGATTGTCTTACATTTGGGCTGCTAAAAAAAAACAAAACAAAAAGACACAGACTGGGTGGTTTATAAACTACAGAAATTTATTTCTCACAGTTCTGGAGGCTGTAAGTCTGAGAACAGAGTGCCAGCATGGTTGGGTGAGGGTCCTCTTCCTGGTTTGCAGAGTTCCCACTGTACCCTCACATGGTAGAAGGGACCAGGAAGCTCTGTGGGGTCTCTTTTATAAACAGCACTAATCCCACTCATAAGTGGACTGTGGACCTGTACATATCTGACCGAGGGATGAGTTCCAACCCTTAGAACCAATTCCAGTGGTCGTGGCCCCTCCCTTCTTGGCTCTGCTGAAGTAAGAACTCAGGGGCTGCCAGTGTGAGGGGTACAGACCATTATTTGGAGGTGAGACAAGAGAGGCAGAAGTTGCAGAGAACTTGCTGCAGCAAAGGGCAAGGCAGAGCTCTCCTGTCAGGCAGAGCACAGGGGTCACCAAGCAGCCCTCTGAGGATCACCATATTTCAACTAAGCCCCTTAAATTTGTACTTCTGATATACCTGACAATTTACTTGAACTGTGTCATTTTATACCTCTGCTGAGCCTTGGAGATCCAGTCAGAATGTAATAAAATGTCATGTACTTTATATAAAAAAGTATTATAGTTTTAAAGCTTAGTTGTATAAATTCATACATTAAAGAGTCAAAACCCTAAGAATTATTAGCACATTTTTAAGAACAGGTGATATTTATGTGAAATGGACACTGCAGTAAAATGGTTACAGAAGATAGCAACACTTAACATTAAGCTCCACGTTACACTATAGCAATCAGCTTACGTGGTATCCACTCAAGGTAGCGGACATTAAGTTTCCAACTATCTCATTAAAACCTCTATTCTATTTTAGAGAGTTTAAAAGCCAAATATAGCTGTGTTAGCTACAGTTCCACTAGATGAGTCTATATAGCAGATGACTTCCCTAATCTCCAAAAGCCTAATTCTCCTCCCCCTGGAATATAGGCCAGACTTAGTGACTTGCTTTACAAGTAAAATGGGGTGGAAATGATGCTGTATGTCTTCTGAGGCTAGGTCATAAAAAGGTGCTCTCTGGGAAGAGCACAGCCAGCCACGATGTAGTGAGGATACTCAAGCAGCCTATGGAGAGGGCTCCACGGGGAGAAACTTGAGCCCTAACCCCCCATCTCCCCACCACAAACAACCAGCGCCAATGTGTCAGCTGGGTGAGCTAGGAAGCAGATAGATACCCCAGCCCCAGCTGAAATCTTGGCTGCAACCTCATGAGGCCCTGAGCCAGAACTGCCCAGCTAGGCCCACTCAATTCCTAACTCACAGAAAGTGTGAGAAAACAAATGTTTATTGATGTTTTAAGTCACGAATTGTAGGGCATTTATTACACAGCAATAGATTAGTAGTAGAACAAACGAAATGAGGAAAAACAAGATTACAGAAAACTTTGTAGGTGTCATTTGGTCTAGAAAAGGAATGAAGAGAATGTGAAGACCACCTAAAAACATCTTCCTTCCAGAACTGGAGCATCAAGAGCATGGCAAAGCCACGGGTAAAGTCCTTTCCTAGATTGTTAAGTAGGATACTTTAAAAAGTAATTTTAAACCACAAATACACACAATATGATTCTCACAACTGTTGAGTGAAACAAACCACACACAAAAGAATTCATACTTTATGATTCCATTTATATAAAATACAAAACCAGGCAAACATGTTAGAAGTCGGGATAATGGCTACTCTGGTGGGTGAGGGGTGGGTAGTGACTAAAAGGAAGAACACAGCAGGCTTCTGGAATGCCTATCACTTCTGCTTCTTGATCTGGGTACTAATTACCCAGGTGTGTTCAGTCTGTGAAAACTCACTGGGCTGAACAATTAAAGATTTGTGTACCTGGCTAAATGTATATTTCAATGAAATATTTTTAAAGACAAAGTACTATTTATTACTGCTATTAGGAATAATAACCCATAATTAGTGCTTTTCTTCAACTAAGGCCTCTCATAAAAAACTCGACCACCATAAAAGCAATTAGGTAGTTTCATCATACACATTAAAACCATTAAAAAAAAATACAATTCATACTAACTCCAGGAACAAAGAGTAGAACGCTTTCTATGCAGACAATTCTGAGACCACTTAACAGAGAAAGTACCTCTTGTCTCTGCCGCCCCCCCCACCCCCCCGCC
>NW_006777435.1:528303-539658 GCF_000442215.2 Lipotes vexillifer
CCGCCACTCCCCACAGGTGAAGCAGGCTGGGCTCTCCCCACCTTCTCGGCACACACTATCCTTTGGGGACTCTCACTTGGCTCCATTAAGGGATAATGGAGAACTTGAGGGCAATGCCCAACTTCTCCCCTCAGGGAGGCCGTAAGCCTCATCTTGGAGGCCACCTGAGATAAGTAAAACTAACAGACAGACGCTGGAGGCCCCATTCCAGGGTTGAGGAAAACGGAGGAGTCTCCTAAAGTCACCTGTGGGATTATGAGTATCAGAGTACTTATGAAGTCTAGTCTGATTGGAAAATTCATCTTGAAGACATAAAATTCCACTGAAAACCTACGGGATAAAAATAAAATGTTCTTCTACACCTGAAACTAACAAACATTGTAAATCAACTAAACTTCAATTTAAAAAATAAATAAATAGGGAATTCCCTGGTGGTCCAGTAGTTGGGACTCTGCACTTTCACTGCAGAGGGCCTGGGTTCAATCCCTGGTTGGGGAACTAAGATGCCAGAAGCTGCGCAGTGTGGCAACAAAATAAAATAAGGGACTTCCCTGGTGGTCCAATGGTTAAGAATCCGCCGGCCAATGCAGGGAACATGGGTTCAAGCCCTGGTCCAGGAAGATCCCACATGCCACGGAGCAACTAAGCCCGAGAGCCACAACTACTGAGCCCACGCGCCTAGAGCCCATGCTCCACAACAAGAGAAGCCAGTGCAAGGAGAAGCCCGCACACTGCAACGAAGACTAGACCCTGCTCGCTGCAACTAGAGAAAGCCCATGTGCAGCAATGAAGACCAAGCACAGCCATAAATAAATAAATAAACAAAATTTATACATAAATAAATAAATGTTCTTTAACTTTCAATGTTTGGCATCATTAATTCATTAACAATGGTGATACTAGACGACCATGTGATTTAAGAAGTACTTTTATAATTGTCTAGGAACAAAGAGAAAATACATACACATGTGTATACACACAGACTTCTAAGTTGTAAGCACCCTACTGTATTTACTAAAGGCTCCTCTGAGGTAAGGGTTGTGTTTTATTCATATTTTTATCCCAGCAAGTGCTTAACACAATATTTATTGAGAGTCACTCCCACTTTAGCTTCCAAATATTTAGTGCTGACAGACAGCACACCAAACACAGAGCACAGGACCCATCAAAACAAACTTTCCACCTCACACACATTAGGATGGTAACTATCAAAAAACAGAAAAGCACCACTGGCCGATGAACTCACAAGTGTAGGTAGTGTGCTACATGAGAGGCAAGTTTTTCGCTAACATCACAAGGGTCTCTGGCCCAATGAGTGGAGTTTGATAGTAATACTTGCTACAAATGTATGATTTTAATACATGAAAGCTTTAAGGAGAGATGAAAAAACATTTTTAAAATGGCCTGTGTTTTCTTCTGCTTTTCTCCATTATTTCTTACTCCTGGACCTCTCAGGCATTACTTGGCCTTTCTGTTTTCAGACTAACTTGATGTATCCTGATGTAAGATCCTAAAAAGGGAGCGCACTCAGTGGGTCTGATGTGGTGGATGCTTGCCCAGGAAGTTCTGCGCATGCGTGGCACCATCTCCCATGAACACCCATGGGAGGTCATGTCTGATCTCTACTTCTACAGAGATCCTGAAGAGATTGAAAAGGAAGAGCAGGCGGCAGCTGAGAAGGCTGTGACCAAGGAGGAATTTCAGGGTGAATGGACTGCTCCAGCTCCTGAGTTCACTGCTGCTCAGCCCGAGGTGGCGGACTGGTCCGAAGGTGTGCAGGTGCCCTCTGTGCCTATTCAGCA
Source organism: Lipotes vexillifer (assembly GCF_000442215.2). Classification (NCBI taxonomy): domain Eukaryota; kingdom Metazoa; phylum Chordata; class Mammalia; order Artiodactyla; family Lipotidae; genus Lipotes; species Lipotes vexillifer. The sequence continues at coordinate 530,106 of NW_006777435.1, forward strand.
GTTCTCCACTGAAGACTGGAGTGCTCAGCCTGCCACTGAAGACTGGTCTGCAGCTCCCACTGCTCAGGCCACCGAGTGGGTAGGAACAACCACTGAGTGGTCTTAAACTGTTCTTCCACAAACTCTTGAAATGGAAATAGGTTGATGGAAAATAAACAGTTTCTAAAAAACAAAACAAAACAAAAAACAGAAAAGCAGTACTGGTGAGGATGTGGAGAAACTGGAACCCCTGTGCACTGCTGGTGGGAATGTAAAATGGTACAGCTGCTTTAAAAAACAATAATGGTAGGGCTTCCCTGGTGGCTCAGTGGTTAAGAATCCGCCTGCCAATGCAGGGGACACAGGGACACAGGTTCAAGCCCTGGCCCGGGAAGATTCCACATGCCATGGAGCAACTAAGCCTGTGCACCACTACTACTGAAGCCTGTGCACCTAGAGCCCATGCTCCACAACAATGGAAGCCACCTCAATGAGAAGCACGTGCACCACAACGAAGAGTAGCCCCCGCTCGCCACAACTAGAGGAAATCCACATGCAGCAACAAAGACCCAATGCAGCCCTCCCTGCAAAAAAAAACAACAGTACGGTAGGGGACACTTCCCTGGTGGTCCAGTGGGTAAGACCCCATGCTCCCAATGCAGGGGACCCAGGTTTGATCCCTGTTCAGGGAACTAGATCCTGCATGCCTGCTACAATTAAGAGTTTACACACCACAACTAAGAAGTCTACATGCCACAACTAAAACCTGGTGCAGCCAAAAAAATTTTTTAAAGTACGGTAGTTCTCCCCAAAATTAAATACGGAATTACCATTCCACTTCTGGGTATATAGCCAAAGAATTGAAAGCAGAGTGTTAGAGATATTTGTACATCTACGTTCATAGCAGCATTATTCACAACAGCCAAGAGGTGAAAGCTACTCAATTGTTCATTAATGGATGAATGGATAACAAAGAAAATCCTGCCATTTGTAACAATATGAATGAACCTTGAGGACGTTAATGCTCACTTATATGAGGTACTTAGAGTAGTCAAATTCATAGAGAAAGCAGAATGGTTGTTGAAAGGGGCTGAGGAGAGGGGAGAATGAACAGCTGTTAATGGGTAGTTTCAGTTTTGCAAGATAAAAAAGTTCTACAGATCTGTTATACAGCAAAGTGAATATACTTTACTGAACTGTACACTCAAAAATGGTTAAGATGGTAAATTCTGCCATATGCATTTTACTGCAATTAAAAAATAATTTTAAAACCCCAAAACAAGCTCCACAAGTTACCTACTTACATAAGTGTTCAGCCTGCACCCAAGTCATTCATTTCAATGCTTTATCTTCTAAACCCATATTGAGATGGATGAGGATTACAGTGGTTTAGTTGATGTAGTCATTTCAGCACTCAAAAGGCATGATCCCCGTTTCACCAAAGAGTGAAATGAGACTCTGAGAAGTTAAATGACATGCTGTCAGTCACCCAGCTATTAGTGCCAGAGCTGAGATTTTTAAATGCAGTTTCTAATTGATAAAAGAGATATGTTCCTGCTGCTCTTAAAGAGGCCTAAGGGGCACGAGGAACTTTATTTCTCCTTTCATTCAGGTATTCAAATAATATAGGGAAGTAAATGGAAATGTGAGGACAGCACAGAGCTAGCAGCCTCAGCTAGCTAGCTTAGCCTCAGTATAGCATCACTGGTACTATTCCACCTGGCTGATGTGACAAATATTTTCTGAGCACCTACTATGTGCAATGTGTGTACTAGGTACTGTGGTGACAGCAGTGAACAGAGTCCTCACTCTCAAGGAGTTGGGTCAGTCCTTTGCTTCATCTCTGGTTGACTTTCAAGCATACAAGAGCTGTCCCAAACTTTCGCCACACTTTCCAAGCCTTCGATCCTCCAGGCAATGCACTCTTGGCAGATGTCCGACCTAACCTCCTACTTGACTCAGAAGCTAAGGCCACCTGGCAAAAAAACCTGTCACATACCCTCAGTCTGCCATGGTTTCTCCATTGATGTCTGTTCTTCTAGTGCCCTTACTTTCTTCCCTTGAGCTAAGGGGAAAGACCTCCTCTAGCCTTCCCAACTGTGATCTCACAACATGCACAACTGCACCAGACACAATGCAGGCACAATACAGGCCAGAGGCCTGCTCCTTACTGCTTCCCTGGAGCTTCCTCCCACCAACAGCCCTTCTCTGAATACTGCCAGTCTAGCCAGCAGAAAGCAGTTGAGAAAATGATGAAGTTCACCAGAGAACTGAAATCTGTGACACAGAATCAAAGAGACTCCCTAAAGGGCATGAAAAGGTAACTCCCAAAGTGGAGAAGGTATTTGCAATACATAAACCTAAAAAAAGACTCATGTCCAGTATCTAGAAAGAACTCCTATTATTTAATAAAAGGCCAAAATCTAAATAGAAAAGAAATGCAAACAACCTGAACACTTCACAAGATAGCCAAAAGGCTAATATAAAACAGAGCTAAAATAATCAGGAAAATGCAAACAACACCCAACCCACAACAAATACCACTTCATGCCTCCCCAGAATGGCTAAAACTAAGATAGAAAATATGATGTGTTGATCAGAATACGGAGCAGTCTGAACTCTAATACACAGATAGTGGGCATGAATACGATTTAACCACTTTGGAAAATGTCTTGGCAACATCCACTAACGTAGAATGTATGCATACCCTGCGATGCAGCCACTCTGCTCCTAGGTATACACCCAACAGAAATTTGCACACATGTTCACCAAAACACATGCACTAAAATGGTCATAGTAGCGCTAATAATAATGGCCCAAAACTGGAAACAACCCAAATGCATATTCACAGTAGGACAGATAAATTATGGTATAGTCACACCATGGAATACCAATACGGCAATGAGAATGAATAATCCACAACCACACAAACATGATGCTGAATAAAAGAAGCCAGCTACCAATGAAAACAAACATATTATACGACTCCATTCATGGGAAGTACAAAACAAAATGAATCCATGCTGTTACACATCAGGATAGAGCTTCCCCCTGGAGAATGGCAACTGGAAGGAGTCCAAGGGGGAGCTTCTGAGGTGCTGGGGTTCTGTTTATCTGAACGCTGGTCAGTTACATGGGTGTGCTTAGTTTGTGAAAATTTATCAACCTGTAATCTTATGATATGTGCACATTTCTGTATGTATATTATACTTCAATAAAAGTAAAAAAGTTTTAAAAAATAAAAATTTTTTAATAAGTAAAAAAAAAAAAAACGGGGAGAGGCAGAAAAGAACAATTATCACCAAAATCGAGGATAGTGGTCAACTCTAGAAGGGGATTTGATAAGACATTTCTAAGGTCCTGACAGTGTTCTATTTTCAAATTTGCGCAATGATTATGTATATTTAACTTACTCTTTAAACAGCACATATAAAAAAGAATACAGAATTGGTTCAAAATGGTGGCGTAGAAGGATGTGCACTCACTCCCTCTTGCGAGCACCAGAATCACAACTAACTGCTGAACAAACATCGACAGGAAGACATTGGAATTCACCAAAAAAGATACCCCATATCCAAAGACAAAGGAGAAGCCGCAATGAGACAGTAAGAGGTGCGCAATCACAATAAAATCAAATCCTGTAACTGCTGGGTGGGTGACTCACAAACTGGAGAACACTTATACCACAGAAGCCCACCCACTGGAGTGAAGGTTCTGAGCCACATGTCCGGCTTCCCAAACTGCGGGTCTGTCAATGGGAGGCGGAATTCCTAGAGAATCAGACTTTGAAGGCTAGTGGGATTTGATTGCAGGACTTTGACAGGACTGGGGGAAACAGAGACTCCACTCTTGGAGGGCACACACAAAGTAGTGTGTGCATTGGGACCCAGGGGAAGGAGTGACCCAAGGGAAGACTGAACCAGACCTACCTGCTAGTGTTGGAGGGTCTCCTGCAGAGGCGGGGGGTGGCTGTGGCTCACTGTGGGGACAAGAACACTGGCAGCAGAAGTTCTGGGAAGTACTTCTTGGCGTGAGCCCTCTCAGAGTCAGCCATTAGCCCCACCAACGAGGCCAGGTAGGCTCCAGTGTTGGGTCGCCTCAGGCCAAACCAACAGGGAGGGAACCCAGCCCCACCCATCAGCAGACAAGCGGATTAAAGTTTTACTGAGCTCTGCCCACCAGAGCAACACCCAGCTCTACCCACCACCAGTCCCTCCCATCAGGAAGCCTCTTAGATAGCCTCATCCACCAGAGGGCAGACCCCAGAAGCAAGAAGAACTACAATCCTGCAGCCTGTGGAAGGAAAACCACATTCACAGAAAGACAGACAAAATGAAAAGGCAGAGGACATTGTACCATATGAAGGATCAAGATAAAACCTCAGAAAAACAACTTAATGAAGTGGAGACAGGCAACCTTCCAGAAAAAGAATTCAGAATAATGATAGTGAAGATGATCCAGTACCTCGGAAAAAGAATGGAAGCAAAGATCAAGAAGTTGCAAGACACGTTTAACAAAGACCTAAAAGAATTAAAGAACAAACACCTAGAAAAATTAAAGAACAGAGATGAATACAGTAACTGAAATGAAAAATACCACTAGAAGAAATCAACAGCAGAATAACTGAGGCAGAAGAACAGATAAGTGCCCTGGAAGACAGAATAACAGAATAAAGGAAAAAACGAATGAAAAGAAATGAAGACACCTTCAGAGACCTCTGGGACAACAGTAAATGGAACAACATTCGCAATATAGGGGTCCCAGAAGAAGAGAGAGAGAAAGGACCCAAGAAAATATCTGAAGAGATTATAGTCGAAAACTTCCCTAACATGGGAAAGGAAACAGCCACCCAAGTCCAATAAGGGCAGAGTCCCAGGCAGGATAAACCCAAGGTGAATCACGCTGAGACCCATAGTCAAACTGACAAAAATTAAAGACAAAGAAAAATTATTGAAAACAACAAGGGAAAAATGACAAATAACATACAAGGGAACTTCCATAGGTTAACAGCTGATTTCTCAGCAGAAACTCTACAAGCCAGAAGGGAGTGGCATGATATACTTAAAGTGATGAAAGGGAAGAACCTACAACCAAGATTACTCTACTCAGCAAGGATCTCATTCAGATTTGACAGAGAAATCAAAAGCTTTACAGAGAAGCAAAAGCTAAGACAATTCAGCACCACCAAACCAGTTCTACAACGAAAGCTAAAGGAACTTCTCTAAGTGGGAAACACAAGAGAAGAAAAGACCCTACAAAAACAAACCCATAACAATTAAGAAAATGGTATTAGGAAAATACAAATCAATAATTAACTTAAACGTGAATGGATTAAATGTTCTAGCCAAAAGACACAGGCTCGCTGAATGGATACAAAAACAAGACCCATATATATGCTGTCTACAAGAGAGCCACTTCAGACCTAGGGACACATACAGACTGAAAGTGAGGGGATGGAAAAAGATATGCCATGCAAATGGAAATCAAAAGAAAGCTGGAGTAGCAATACTCATATCAGATAAAATAGACTTTAAAATAAAGAACGTTACAAGACACAAGGAGGGACACTACATAAAGACCAAGGGGTCAATCCAGGAAGATATAACAATTATAAATATATATGCACCCAACACAGAAACACCTCAATACATAAGGCAACTGCTAAGAGCTATAAAACAGAAAATCGACAGTAACACAATAATAATGGAGGACTTTAACACCTCACTTACACCGATGGACAAATCATCCAGACAGAAAATCAATACGGAAACACAAGCTTCAAATGACACAACAGACCACATAGATTTAATCGATATTTATAGGACATTCCATCCAAAAACAGATTACATTTTCTTCTCAAGTGCACACAGAACATTCTCCAGGATAGATCACATCTTGGATCACAAATCAGGCCTCGGTAAATTTAAGAAAACTGAAATCATATCAAGCATCTTTTGCGACCACAATGCTGGAAGGTTAGAAATCAATTACAGGGTAAAAAAGGTAAAAAACTCAAACACATGGAGGCTAAACAATACGTTACTAAATAACCAAGAGATCACTGAAGAAATCAAAGAGGAAATCAAAAAATACCTAGAGACAAATGACAATGATAACACAATGATCCAAAACCTATGGGATGCAGAAAAAGCAGTTCTAAGAGGGAGATTTACAGCAATACAAGCCTACCTCAAGAAACAAGAAAAATCTCAAAAAAATAATCTAACCTTACGTCTAAAGGAATTAGAGAAAGGAGAACAAACAAAACCCAAAATTAGTAGAAGGAAACAAATCATAAAGATCAGAGCAGAAATAAATGGAACAGAAACAGAAAACAATAGCAAATATCAATAAAACTAAAAGCTGGTTCTTTGAAAAGATAAACAAAATTGATAAACCATTAGCCAGACTCATCAAGAAAAAGAGAAAGAGGACTCAAATCAATAAAATCAGAAATGAAAAAGGAGAAGTTATAACGGATACTGCACAAATACAAAGCATCACAAGATCCTAAAGATGCCACCAGAAAACTACTAGAGCTAATCAATGAATTTGGTAAAGTTGGCAAATACAAAACTAATGCACAGAAATCTCTTGCATTCCTATACACTAACAACAAAAGATCAGAAAGAGAAATTAAGGAAACAATTGCATTCACCATTGCAACAAACCAAATAAAATACCTAGAAATAAACCTGCCCACGGAAATAAAAGACCTGTACTCAGAAAACTATAAAACACTGATGAAAGAAATCAAACATGACAAACAGATGGAGAGATATACCATGTTCTTGGATTGGAAAATCAATATTGTGAAGATGACTATACTACTCAAAGCAATCTACAGATTCAGTGCAATCCTTATCAAATTACCAGTGGCATTTTTTACAGAACTATAAGAAAAAATCTTAAAATTTGTATGGCAACACAAAAGACCCCAAATAGCCAAAGCAGTCTTGAGGGGAAAAAACGGACCTGGAGGACCCTGACTTCAGACTATATTACAAAGCTACAGTAATCAAGACAGTATGGTACTGGACAAAAACAGAAATATAGATCAATGGAACAGGACAGAAAGCCCAGAGATAAACCCACACACCTCTGGTCAACTAATCTATGACAAAGGAGGCAAGGATATGCAATGGAGAAAAGACAGTCTCTTCAATAAGTGGTGCTGGGAAAACTGGAGAGTTACATATAAAAGAATGAAATAAGAACACTCCCTAACACCATACACAAAAATAAACTCAAAATGGATTAGAGACCTAAATGTAAGACCGGACACTATAAAACTCTTAGGGGAAAACAGAGGAAGAACACTCTTTGACATAAATCACAGCAGCAAGATCGTTTTTGATCCACCTCCTAGAGTGATGGAAATAAAACCCAAAATAAACAAATGGGACCTAATGAAACTTAAAAGCTTTTGCAAAGCAAAGGAAACTACAAACAAGACGAAAAGACAACTCTCAGAATGGGAGGTAATATTTGCAAGCAATCAATGGACAAAGGATTAATCTACAAAATATATAAACAGCTCATGGAGCTCAATATTTAAAAAACAAACAACCCAATCAAAAAATAGGCAGAAGGGGGCTTCCCTGGTGGCGCAGTGGTTGAGAGTCCGCCTGCCGATGCAGGGGACACGGGTTCGTGCCCCGGTCCAGGAGGATCCCACATGCCGTGGAGCGGCTGGGCCCGTGAGCCATGGCCGCTGAGCCTGCGTGTCCGGAGCCTGTGCTCCGCAACCGGAGAGGCCACAACAGTGAGAGGCCTGCGTACCGCAAAAAAAAAAAAAAAAGGAAGACCTAAACAGACATTTCTCCAAAGAAGACATACAGATGGCCAAGAAGCACATGAAAAGCTGCTCAACATCACTGATTAGTGAAATGCAAACCAAAACTACAATGAGGTGTATCACCTCACACCAATTAGAATGGGCATCATCAGAAAATCTACAAACAACAAATGCTGGAGAGGGTATGGAAAAAAGGGAACCCTCCAGCACTGCTGGTTGGAATGTAAATTGATACAGCCACTATGAAGAACAGTATGGAGATTCCTTAAAAAACTAAAAATAGAATTACCATATGACCCAGCAATCCCACTATTGGGCATATACCCAGAGAAAACCATAATTCAAAAAAACCTTGGGGCTTCCCTGGTGGCGCAGTGGTTGAGAGTCCGCCTGCCGATGCAGGGGATACGGGTTCGTGCCCCGGTCTGGGAGGATCCCACATGCCGTGGAGCGGCTGGGCCCGTGAGCCATGGCCGTTGAGCCTGCTCGTCCGGAGCCTGTGCTCCACAATGGGAGAGGCCACAGCAGTGAGAGGCCCACATACGGCAAAAAAAAAAAAAAAAAAAAAAAACCTTAATTCAAAAACATGCACCCCAATGTTCATTGCAGCACTATTTACAATAGCCATGTCATGGAAACAACTTAAATGCCCATCGACAGACGAATGGATAAAGAAGATATGGCACATATATACAATGGAATATTACTCAGGCATAAAAAAGGGACGAAATTGGGTCATCTCTAGTGATGTGGATGGATCTAGAGACTGTCATACAGAGTGAAGTAAGTCAGAAAGAGAAAATCAAATATCGTATATTAACGCATACATGTGGAACCTAGAAAAATGGTACAGATGAACCAGTTTGCAGGGCAGAAACAGAAACACAGATGTAGAGAACAAACATATTGACACCAAGGGGGAAAGTGGTGAGGGGGTGGTGGTGGTTGTGGGATGAATTGGGAGACTGGAATTGACATATATACACTAATATGTATAAAATACACAACTAATAAGAACCTGCTGTATAAAATATAAATAAAATAAAATTCAAAAAAAAATACAACATAGCCAACTAGGATTTACTCTAAGAACGTAAGGAAGATTCAGTATAAGGAAATCCATTAGTATGATCCTCAATGCTAAAGAGAGAAAAACCATATGATCACCTCCATGAAGGCAGAAAAGACATTTGAGAAAATTCACTTATTTATGTTAAAAACAGCCAAAATAGAAGTGATGGATATTTCTGTAAATATAATAAATAAAATACACCTCAGCCCAATGCCAGCATCTTAATAGGGAAACACTAGAGGCTTTCCTGCTAAAGCCAAAAACCACATGAGGCCAAAATATTTTCCAATTTACATTTTTATAGTTAAGCACTACATTCTAGGATGCTATAGATAAACATTTACCAGTTCCTGAATGCTACATTCTGCCTGCTGGGGTATCCAGAAGCATTCCTAAAGGTTCTATAAACATTCAGCCCTCTTATGACTAATTTCTGTCTTATACTTTCTCTGCCGCAGGAAACAAATGGCTCTTTCCAACAGTTATGTCAGAGTGGACAGAGAATCAAAAATGTCTTTTCGGGCTTCCCTGGTGGCGCAGTGGTTGAGAGTCCGCCTGCCAATGCAGGGGACACGGGTTCGTGCCCTGGTCCGGGAAGATCCCACATGCCGTGGAGCGGCTAGGCCCGTGAGCCATGGTCGCTGAGCCTGCGCGTCCGGAGCCTGTGCTCCGCAACGGGAGAGGCCACAGCAGTGAGAGGCCCG
>NW_006777435.1:539773-549055 GCF_000442215.2 Lipotes vexillifer
GCAAAAAAAAAAAAAAAAAAAAAGTCTTTTTTTTCCAACTCTCTTTTGGACTAAAGAAGAATTTACAACACTCTTAAGGAATACCACTTTTACCATCACTTGAATTAAGGGATCAGAGCTGTCCTGAAAGGATGCTTGAAAACAGCAAAACACACAACAGGTAGAATGGCTCAATGAACATACCTGGAAATGGTAATAGATAATGGATTACTTAGCATTCCTATCAAATGGTTTGTCACTGGTCTGAAACATAACATCAAATATTTTTATATGTCTATATAGTCCTGAGGTAAAAATTAACTCATGGGAAAGGATTATATTGATCCTTTAAAAAAAAAAAAGTATGTTTCAACGATGAAACAGAAAGATGATGTAATGAGGGAAATACAAGTTTGAGGATGGGTTCAGCACTGATACACTGAAAATGGAAGGAAATCTCAAATAAGCCCCAAACTAAACATTTTTACATATCTACTGAAGCAATAAGTAACAGTACCCTAAACTTAGCTACTGACTCAAGATAAATCCTTGTGACCAAGGTACATTCTGTAGGTTTTACTCCCTACTTTGCAAGCCTGACCTGTGATCAGTGGCAATTTAGCTATTAATTGGAGAAATGTCACGGTTTTGCTTATTTTCCTTAGCTATGCAGCTAAAACTATTTGTTCTATAAATAAGACTGTACTTACTTTTTCCCCAGAATTACTTTTAATCAGTTCTATTTAAGAATTTCCCTATCTCTGAAACTCTACATTTTTCACTATACATTTCCCAATGACAGTGTTCCCAATATTCCCAATGACAATGTGGCAACATTAACATTTGGTCTAAGGACTTCCCTGGTGGCACAGTGGTTAAGAATCCGCCTGCCAATGCAGGGGACACGGGTTCGAGCCCTGGTCCAGTAAGATCCCACATGCCACGGAGCAACTAAGCCCATATGCCACAGCTACTGAGCCTGTGCCCTAGAGCCCGCGAGCAACAACTACTGAGCCCACTTGCCACAACTACTGAAGCCCGCGTGCCTAGAGCCTGTGCTCCGCAACAAGAGAAGCCACCGCAACGAGAAGCCAACGCACCACAACGAAGAGTAGCCCCAGTTCACCACAACTAGAGAAAGCCCACGTGGAGCAATGAAGACCCAATGCAGCCAAAAATAAATAAATTTATTAAAAGAAAAAGAAAAACAAAGAACATTCCTTCCAGCCACTCAGTTAAAAACTCTCTCTTAGCCAAACACACGTGAATAACCTAATCACTCGAGGTAAACTATTACTCTGGAACAACAGCATTAGAAAGTTCTTTAACTTTATAGTACAGAAAATAATTTTCCTTAAGGCTTTAATTCTGGGCTTAAATGATTTATCAATAAACTGAAAAAAGTATCTTAGACATGTCTATGATAAGTACTGTAAAAAGAGAAGTAAAAGGAAACTATTTATTTATCTATTTAGGCCACACCATGCGGGTTGCAGGATCTTAGTTCCCTGACCAGGGATCGAACCCGTGTCCCCTGTAATGGAAGCGTGGAGTCCTAACCACTGGACTGCCAGGGAATTCCCAAAAGGAAACTCCTTAGAAGGAACCTAAAGCCAAGGCCTGACCAAACCTTTCTAATCCTCTCTTCAAGCCACTCCCATTCAGCCAGGCACCCACAGACCATGAGCTCCCTGCGGGCTAGATGTTTCGTTCACCAATGTAGTGAAACAACTAGTGCGTGCCTGGTGTACACATACACTATTTGTTGATTTAATTAGTAACTGGGAAGCCCAAGTGGAGTTAGCTGCTCTGTCCAGAATGATCTCAGAACAGTGTTTTTACCACACGACACAGTAATTTATTTCCTTATCAGTCTGTCTCCAACAATGCACTGCAACATTCCTGAGGGAGGGCAGGAACATGGACCAGGGTAGGCACAGGAGATGCTCTGTTAAATCAAAGAATGGGAGAGACTTCCCTGGTGGTGTAGTGGTTAAGAATCCACCTGCCAGGGGCTTGCCTGGTGGCGCAATGGTTGAGAGTCCGCCTGCTTATGCAGGGGACATGGGTTCGTGCCCTGGTCTGGGAAGGTCCCGCATGCCGCGGAGTGGCTGGGCCCGTGAGCCATGGCCACTGAGCCTGCGCATCCGGAGCATGTGCTCCGCAACGGGAGAGGCCACAGCAGTGAGAGGCCTGCATACCGCAAAAAAAAGAAAAAGAAAAAAAGAATCCACCTGCCAATGCAAGGGACACGGGTTGGATCCCTGGTCCAGGAAGATCCCACATATCGCGGAGCAACTAAGCCTTTGCGTCACAACTACTAAGCCTGCACTCTAGAGACCACAAGCCACAACTACTGAGCCTGCGCACCACAACTACTGAAGACTGTGCTCCTAGAGCCCGTGCTCCGCAACAAGAGAAGCCACCACGATGAGAAGCCCACACACCACAACGAAGAGTAGCCCCCGCTCGCCACAACTAGAGAAAGCTTGCGTGCAGCAACAAAGACCCAACGAAGCCATAAATTAATTAATTAAAAAAATGGGAGAGGAAGTTGCTCAAGATCAACTAATGCTAGTCAGTTGGTCATGGCATATCCCATGCAGACCCCACCCATACATACACTCCACTTCTCAGCTCCTACTAGCTGTGGATGGGTTCAGAACCCAGAGCCTGCCCTAAGACTCAGCATCTGAGAGAAATCTTGGAGAATGTCTATCCTGTTGACTTTCCAATGTATGGGAGCCCCAAGAGAAGCAAACGGGGAGAAAAAGCATTTCAGGGTTAGGCAGGTGGGCAGGGAGAACAGGCTGGATGCATGATGGTGAGGTAGCTCTAGATGTCTGTTGGGGAATCAGTTGTTTTTTACTTAGTAGATATGTTAATGTGAGATGAGGAATAAATTATACATGATTCCTGGGAAAACTCAACTTGGATGCTTTTCATGAAACTCTTTTTATAAATGCTTGAGAATTGAGAGCATTCCCATTAAATTCATGGGAATGGACTATCATTTAGAGCTAACCACCAGGCTGTTATTAATATAAATTTAATTTTGTTTGAGTTTTACCTGCACTCAAAACCGTTCAGAAACTCTGGATATTCTGCTGCTCATCTAAGCTGGTCTCCTCACATCTTTGGGCTCCAAAAAGCATAGAAGAGACATTTTTATTAAAAGTTAAATTAACAGTTAACAAGCAAAACTATGAATCTGAATCCAGATGCATTTCCAGGTCTCGAGCCTTTACAGATGATACATACTATTGCTGGCCCTGCCTTTCAAACAGGTGGTACAAATACCCAGCAGAGTTCCAGGGAGGGCAGGAGGGAGCACTACAGCAGAGAGTAATAAGCACAAGTTTACAGAGCAGATGAACCTCAGAAGAAGACAGGACTTGAACAGGGCCCAGTGTTTCTTGGGGATGGGCTGGAGGGAAATACTGCTGGCCTCTTAGCAGGATGGTCCTCCAGTGCAGGACTACACCGTGAGCTGCAGGTTGTTCAGCACATCTGCCTTGACCATACACACACCGAAGGCCAATAACACCCCCCAATCAATTTAACAACCAAAAAACAAAACCTAACCCACATACATTTCAAAATGCCACTGGAGAGGGGGTAAAAATCATACCCACTGAATACCCCTAGATAAGAAGAAAGAAGAGAAAATAAGCACAAGCAGGTAGAGAGCATAAGAGAGACAAGGAAGGGAACACAAAATGTGATGAGGAACTGGCAGAAAAAGGGCATTCTCTAATGACTTTCACCTAATAAATCAAGTCTGAACTCAGTAAACAATGTCCTTCAGAATCTGGCCGGGCCCATCCCAACTGTCTCAACTCCAGCTTTCTTCCGAAGGCACTCAACCCATACCCCTAGTTTCCCAAACAACTCCTGGTTTTCCTCACCTGATGTGCTGTTTTCATACTTCTGTGCCTTTACATGTATGTCTTCCTCTACCTAGAATGCACTTCTCAAGGCAAACTCCCAGTCACATATCAACATCCAGCTCAAAAGTTTGTGAAGGCATACAAAGACAGCCCCCTGTCACTCAGGCATTCTTTTTTCCTCACAATACTGCACACGTCCCTTCTGTATGACACTGGTACATTCTTTGCATTACTGCCCAACTCCATCCCACTATCTGGACTAAGGAGTACCAAAAGGCTGGGACCATGTGCATCCCAGCATATAACAAGTGCTCAGTTAAAGTTTTCTGAGTGAATAACCTCGTATGAAAGGTTTTTGTTTTTTTGGCAGTACGCGGGCCTCTCACTGCTGTGGCCTCTCCCATTGCGGAGCACAGGCTCCAGACGCGCAGGCCCATTGGCCATGGCTCACGGGCCCAGCCGCTCCGCGGCACATGGGATCCTCCCGGACCGGGGCACGAACCCATGTCCCCTGCATCGGCAGGCAGACTCTCAACCACTGTGCCACCAGGGAAGGTTTTTTAAAAGGCTAAAATGTAAAACAAACAAACAAAAAGCTAAAACATGACACAGGGCTTCCCTGGTGGCACAGTGGTTAAGAATCCGCCTGTCAATGCAGTGGACATGGGTTCGAGCCCTAGTCCAGGAAGATCCCACATGCTGCAGAGCAACTAAGCCCGTGCTCCACAACTACTGAGTATGCACTCTAGAGAACCCGTGAGTCACAACTACTGAAGCCCACGCGCCTAGAGCCCGTGCTCCGCAACAAGAGAAGCCACTGTAATGAGAAGCCCGCACACTGCAACAAAGAGTAGCCCCCGCATGCAGCAACGAAGACCCAAGGCAGCCAAAAAATAAATTAAAAAAATTTTTTTTAATTAAAAAAAAAAAAAAAACATGACACAAGCAAAAAGCAGATAACAGATATTTTCTGTTACTGAAAACATGTATTTTCTCAACTTGGGTCTTTGGTTGAGTATCACTTAGGAACCAGATTAGGATACTCTATCACTTGCGAGCTGGGTGTCCATGGGCAAGTTAACTAACCCTTCTGTGTCTCAAATTCCTACTTACTTAAAGTAACCACCTCGACAGTGTGAGGATTAATTAATGTATGTTAATTAATCAATGTATGTATGTTTAAAAAACAAAACGTAACAAAAGTTCTATTAGTCTGCCATAATGACAAAAAAACTTCACAGGACAGGATATTATACCATCAGGAATGTGATCACAATGAAATTTTAGTAGGAACCATCTGGTTTTTTGGTTTTTTTTTAAGGTCTCACATATTTATTACTGAGCCAAAGTACTAGTGCACAAACACACAAAGAGAAAAATCATTTTCGCAATAAAACACATCCAGCTGTTCAGACAGTAGTGATGTTCTCAGAGTGACATGGTAAGATGCAGCACAAATATGTGTGCCACCTCATATGCAAGGCTCCTTATAGACCCAGCTTGGTTCTTCTCCAATGTCTTCTCTTGGAGTTGTATCTGATTTTATTACCAGTTTTCACTGGAATCCATTGGTCAATGGGATGATTCTGCTTTTGTTTCTTGGCCAAGAATCGCTTGATCCTGAAGTCTTGTGAGAAGGCATGGTGAGGAGCAAACTCAACCACACACAGGATGGCAGAGAAGAGAGCCCAACTGTTAGGAGAGTTGAAAGTTAAGAAATCTAACAGCTGCTCTTCCAGCTGCATGGTGCTCTCTACAGTATTTAAACCAATCCCTAATGGCCACGACCTCCCTTCGCTCCTTTGATAGTGTGAACTCTGGTTCTCTGGTCTCCGACCACATTTCCTCCGTCCTCTTCTGTAACTTGCCCTCTATTGACACCTAAAGTCAGGCATTCCTTTGGCTCAGCTCTCACATTTTTCTCACCTTGTCCACTCTCAAGGCTTCAATTAGTGTCTCTATGGAGATGACCCCACGACCTCTCAATCACATTTTAGAAAGTGTTTCAAACTAAACTTATCCAAAATACTTATCTTAATTAGATGACCAAGCAAAGAGCTTCAATTTCTCTTCTTTCATACTATTTTTTTTTTCCTGATTCTTATACATCTCACCAGTCCTCGGCTTCCTCTTCCTCTGCTCATCTATTAAAAGCACTTGTTTGCCAGAGCTACCTCTTTGGTCTTTCTCTTCTGTCTCACTGGTTCTTAACCTTTCTGGGATAATGGACCCTTTGAAGATCTAATGAATGTTGTGGATTGTTTCACTAAAAAGATAAACATACAGAACATATGCATGCAATTTCACCTAACCAATGACCTCAAGTATGAATCTGTGCTCTGGACTTCCGTGGTGGCACAGTGGTTAAGAATCCGCCTGCCAATGCAGGGGACACGGGTTTGATCCCTGGTCTGGGAAGATCCCACATGCCACGGAGCAACTAAGCCCATGCGCCACAACTACTGAAGCCAGTGTGCCTAGAGCCCGTGCTCCGCAACAAGAGAAGCCACTGCAATGAGAAGCCCGCGCACCGCAACGAACAGTAGCCCCAGCTCACTGCAACTAGAGAAAGCCTGCACGCAGCAACGAGGACCCAACACAGCCAAAAATTAATTAATTAAAAAAAAAGAATCTGTGCTCCTCCACCCAAGACTATCACTTACACAAATTTTCATCTCCAGATTTTACTTCCCTCTTATTTTCAAGATGCCTTCTGGATATAGCTTAAACGGCCTAAAGGCATCACAAACTTAACAAGTCCAAACCAGAACTCACTATTTCTCCTCAGCAAACCTCCTCTGCCTATACGGTATTCCTTCTCTCATAACAGCACCACCATCCTCTCAGGCTCCCACGCTAGAAGCCTTGGAATTAACAGCCATGTCCATGCCACATCATCAAGCCTGGAAATCCCTCTCAAATCCAAATCCCACCTCTCTCACCTCTTACCCATTAAGACCTCACTCATCATCCTCTGCTTCATCCCACACTTGCCATGATTAGAAGTCCACCACTCTTCGAACAAGAGCCCGTTACTGATTCTATCTTTATAAGGGCTCTCATCTCCATCTGGTATCTTCCACGCCCACTATATTACTTCACCTCTAGAAGGTTACAACAGCCTAGTTGATTCCCCACCTGTTTTTTTTTTCCTGTCATTTCCACCAGTGTTGGTCTATCCTCCCACCAAATTCCAAAACTGACCAAGTGCCTGCCTCTTTTCAAAAACATTCATGCATCTCCACTGCACAAATATACAACCAAATTCAGTTTTGCCTTTAGAGTCCTCTACAAGTTTGTCACCTAAATACTTTTCCAGGATTAGATTCCACAACTCAAACTGTCACTTTCACCTATTATCTTTCTATCAAAATCACACTCACTCCTAAAGGCCCAATTCAAACTCCACTTTTCATCTTTATATCCTCCACTTGATGATCAGGAAAGGACTCTGCAAGAAAAAGGCAAATTCCTAATGAATTGATTCAGGAAATTAAAAAAAAAACACCTCTTTTCCTGAAAATCCTTAAATCCTTCTGGAAGCATTAATTTTTTAAAAATGTCCCTATTCAAATATTAACATTTCAATCAAGAAATCCTCCATAAGCTCAGCATTGTTAACCAACATTTACTAAATGCTAATAGCGTACGACGTAGATTAAATTCTTATATTAAATAAATATCATCAACCTGAAGATAAAAAGCTATAATCTGGACCCAGATTCTAATTCCAATAATATCTGTACTTGGATCTTACTTAAGAAAAGAACATCACAGTAAGAGGACTTGATATTTCACCTGACAGAGACTGAGAAGGTCAAATAAGCCTACAGCAGTGACAGAAAATTACCAGATCTAAATCAGCTTCAGATTAAAAAGAAATAAAAAAAACTTTCAACTGAAATGTCATAAAACTAGTTTTTTTTAGTACATATTTTAAAGGGCTGAAGGACGTGATGGGCAATTCTGAACCTCTCATAAAGAGACATGTTTACTGGCATACTTACCAGCAGGTGCAACAGAAGAGATGCTGCGGGCAGTTCTTTCTCTCCGTTACATTCTAGGACCTTATTTCTTTTAGGCCTGACCTAATTTAATTTCTCTTTTGGCTCCTAAGCCTCTGAGTTCATGTTAATTTTCACAGTTGTGCACTGTGAAACATTTTGCTCCTGAAGAGTATGAAAATATTCAAGATTCAATTAAAGTCTTTTTTTAAAAAAATAACTTTAACTAACACTTGGCAAAACATGCCCTCTATGGTATTTCTAAAATTATGATCATTCAAATTTGAATACATTTCTGAAATAGAAATGCTTATAAGAGTAAAACACCCTAAAATTCTAATATGATTAATAACACTATTTAAGGAAAGTGGGGTGTAATGAAAAGAGCTGCAGCAACTGAAACAGGATCTCAGTCCACAATCTCAAGTATGCCTCTTTAGTTGTATGACCTTAGGAACTGGTTTCACCTCGAAATACTTTCTCATCTGAAAGACATCACCGCGTTCCCCTCCCTCCAGCTGTTTGTTCAAATGAGATAATGGACCTAGCACAGTTCCTGCCACGAAGTGTTCAATAAATATTAGTTCGCTTCCTTCGTTCAACAGAAAAGACACACTCACGAGAAAATTTCGGTGTAAGGGAGTCTACACTTGCACAGGTCTTCACCAGCACAAAACACGACAGCTAGTTGGTTCTAATGAAAAACAAGACTGTCACCCCCATTCCACAAACGTTTCGGTGAGCTGGATCGAGACGAGAGAGCCTGAATGTGATTCTACAAGAACTCCATTAGGGCTACACACATACTGACCACTAAAGCATTAACAGGGAAAGTTCACAGTAATTGTGCTAAAACGTCTGGATGCCTTTATGCTGGTAAGAGAGCTCACGCGCGGCAAAAGAAAAACAAGTCAAATTAGGCCCAACTCCAAATGACTCCTTAATAAACCAAAAGAGCAATACTGGCTTATCCTTTCTGAAACGCTAGCAGTACGGTATTAAAAACCCTTTAAAGACTTCAAGACTGAAATATTCCACAACGAACACTGGTGCCACTAACGCCTTTTAGAAAGCCTGCGTAGGAGAGCCCCCCTGGCACCACGGAAGGCACTTAACGAAAGCCGTTCGCGGAAAACGCAGGCGAGGGGAGAAAAATCATATGATTATTTCGGAGCTGTGCACACACGCCGCGACGAGCATCCGAAGGAATTCGAGGCCGCGCTGTGCGCACACTGGTGGCGGGGGCGCCTCGCTGCCGGTCCCGGGGTCCCGGCCCCAGCCTCCGCCCCTCGGGCCCAGCGAGGAGCAACGCCCAGGCCCGACGGCCCGGCCCGGCCCGGCCCGAGGCCCCCAGCTCGCGGACGACGGCGCAGCCCAGGTGGGGGCCGAGGCCGGGGGCCGGGGCCGGG
>NW_006777435.1:549452-584086 GCF_000442215.2 Lipotes vexillifer
ACTGACGGGCGGAGGGAGGGGGGCGCGCCGAGGAGGGCGTCGGGCGGGGCCGGGAGACGTGCGCACGGATTGGCTCCCCGCGCCCGGGGGCGGGGCTGCGCAGCCGGCGGAAGTAGCGCGCTCGGGGCGGGGCACTGCGGCGGCTCTGCGGGGCGCGGTCACGTGCACTCGCGGAAGGCGGACCCGTAGGCGCAGGGGACGCGGAGGCTGAGCCAGTGGGCCTGCGGGGCCCAGGAAGGGAACCTCCGGTATACCTTGCCGCGCGCCCCGACCAGGCCTGTGCGAGTCCGCGGCCCACATGGACTTAGAGGCCTCGACACACGGACAGAAACCGCAAGGGTGACCGAGACCGAGAAAGACATTTGCATCCTGAGAAAGTGTGAAACCTGGAGGTGGAGGCCGAGGCGAGAGGCCAGGACGGGACCCGCTGATCAGACAGAGGCTCTTTCAACAAGTGTTACCCTGATCCTGTGCGTCCACTCTGCCACTAGTTACATTCCAGCAGGAGGAGATGTGGATCGATGGATGGATGGGTCGCGAGGAAGGGAGGGAGGGAGACTTGTGTTGTGATAAGTGCTATGACGAAATATAAAGATCAGTAAGGGGTTCGGGAGTACGGGGCTGAGACACTGAGAAAAACATTGAGATTCAGAGACTGAGACTCAGATTGGTACAGATGGACAGCGTCTCAGACATAGGACATACTGAAATAGAAACGCAAAGATAGAAACACTGAGGTCCAAAGCATCAAGATCTAGAGAATATGAGACAAACACCCTGAGCCTCAGAAATAGTCACAGACACCAGAGGTTGAAAAATAAAAGTCGGAATCTTGAAGCAAGTGAATGCCAAGAATAGCTAACAGTGAGACAGAAGATGATCTAACCACTGCTTCTGAACTGACACCCGGGCCATCTCTGGATGGGGAGTAAGGGTGGGGAACCCTGCATCCTGATTGTCCAACACTGTGATCTTGTAAGCCTGGACTTCCAGGCATCAACAACAAAGATCAACTAGACAATATCAAAGGTGAATAAGGAAAAAAAAAAAAATTTAACCCTCTGGGGAAAGATATGTGGCCTATGAGAAAAATAAAGTGCTAGAGCCAAAAATTACTCCTTTGCAATATATTTAGTCCATGAAGCAGAGCCCAGTTTCAGAAAACACTTAATTCTTACTCTCAACTAAAAGAGGACTTTGCATCTTTTAAAGAACAGGCCAAGGTAAATGGAGAGTTCCATGAAATTAAAACCATGATAGGGCTTCCCTGGTGGCGCAGTGGTTGAGAGTCCGCCTGCCGATGCAGGGGACACAGGTTTGTGCCCCGGTCCGGGAAGATCCCACCTGCCGCGGAGCAGCTAGGCCCGTGAGCCATGGCCGCTGAGCCTGCGCGTCCAGAGCCTGTGCTGCAATGGTTGGAGCAGTAAAAAGCAGACTTAACAATGTAGAAGAGCAAATCAGCAGTATAGAAGAAAAAGTCAGTGATGAAATTCTTTAAGAGAGAAAAAATGTACAGGAGAATACCACGGAGAGTCAAACTATAGGCACCCCCCAAAGAAGACAGAGCAAATCAATTAGAGACAATAAATTATAGTAAAAGAAAACTTGCCTTAGGTCTAAAAAGATCTGAGGTAGAAGTGGAAAATTGAGTGACTTCTCTGAATCCAGAAAAATTAATAAGCAGAAACCAACTTCAAGACATAATCTGGAAAAGTTCTTAAATTTCAGGGATAAAGAACAAACACAGTATCCAATCAGAAAAAAAAAAAGAAAGATTATTTATTTAAGAAGCTAAAAGCTGGTTTTCTTCAGAGTCCTCCTCTGTAATAATTAAATGCCAAAGGAAAATGGAACAAGATTGGCAGCACTCTGAGAGGGTAGGTTGTAGCGGTTCTTGCATGGTTTAATTCCCACTGATGCCTCACTTCCTCCCAGGTCTTTAACTGTCAGAATCTGTGGTCAGCTTGTCCATCTGGACATCTCCTTGTGACATCCTACAGGGGCTTCAACTTCACATTTCCAAACTGCCAATGGTTAACTGCAGGAGTTCTGCCCTCAGACTACCAGAGAGAGTTTGAATCTTGGCTCTTCCACTTACTACCTGTATGACCTTGGCCTCAGTTTCCTCACTCTTAAAGATCACAATAGGGGGGCTTCCCTGGTGGCGCAGTGGTTGAGAGTCCGCCTGCTGATGCAGGGGACACGGGTTCGTGCCCTGGTCCAGGAAGATCCCACATGCCGTGGAGCGGCTAGGCCCATGAGCCATGGCCGCTGAGCCTGCACGTCCGGAGCCTGTGCTCCGCAGCGGGAGAGGCCGCAACAGTGAGAGGCCTGCGTACCGCAAAAAAAAAAAATCATAATAGCACCTACCTCCCTATTGTACAGAATAAATAAGACAGCATATGTAAAGAACCTGGCACGTAGTAAATACCCAATAAATGTTATCTCATTATTATCGACCCCACGCAAACCTGTTCCTCTTCTTGTACTTGTGGATTGCATCACCACCCAGATACTCAAGCTGGAAGTTTGGGGATGGTCCTTAACAATGCATTTTTCCTTGCTCCCAACCCCTCTTCCCATCCAACCCATCACAAACACCTATAAATTCTATTTCTTAATATTTTGGAAATTGTTGCCACTCAAAGTGTGGTCTCCATACCAGCAGCATCAGCATCATGTGGTGGTTTGTTCGGAAGGCAGCATCTCAGGCCCCGCCCCAGACCACTGATTCAGGGTCTGCATTTTAATAAGATTCCCCAGTGGTTCACATGGATATTAAACTTTGAAAAGCACTGTTTTATTTGCTTTTTTTTTAGTTGAGGTATAATTGACACACATTACCTGCCCTCCTCACCTGCCCTCCCCTGTGCTCCAGCCGGACCAGGCAGCTCTCAGTTCTTTCCTACCTTTCAGCGTTGTAATATGTCCTCTCTTCATTCTTCCAGTGTTTATGGACATTTAAAGTCACTGTATTATCATGGCATGATGCATCTGGCCAATAACCTTTCTCCAGAGAACTTCTCTTGCTTGGTTCTGTGGTCACTAAGCTACCTTATGATTAGAGTTTGGCTTCATTTGTGGTTTTTGACAGGGAAAATGCACTGACCAGGAGACGGCCCTGTTTAGGTCCTTTGGCAATTACTGTTCCCTCTAAGATGGGATTTAGATATACATCTGTCTCTGCTGAGTCAGGCTGGCATGAGACAGGCCCATGGGGGACAATCATCTAGCTAGACTGACAACACAGATTTCCAGAAGCACAGAGCTGAGAACCTGAGAACGAGGCTCTGGAACACTGTGAGACCATGCTAAACCACTATCTAAGCCTAAGACCCTGCTTAGATGGCCAGCTGGCCACCTGGATGTCTTCCTTATTGTCTCTCTAGAGTGGTGACAGTTCACAGATCTGTAGAATCTTAGAAATCAATGGATATCTGTTATTTTTTGCCTGCCCAGCATTGATCCCTTCTCCTTCTGGTAGCAACAATCCGGTTTTTCTTTGGTGAACTGTCCCTTTTATACCCTTATGTGGTTTGCAGGGCTGGCCCCACCCCCAAGTCAAGAGTAAGCATGTGATCCAGGGCTCCACAATCAGAGTCACAGATGTTGGTTTAAAGGATGGGTATGAGACCTGATCCAGGCCATTGACACTCAGCCCAGACTTTTTTTTTTTTAATTATTTATTTATTTATTTATTTATTTATGGCTGTGTTGGGTCTCTGTTGCTGCACGCAGGCTTTCTCTAGTTGCAGCAAGTGGGGGCTGCTCTGCATTGTGGTGCACAGGCTTCTCATTGTGGTGGCTCCTCTTGTTGCAGAGCACGGGCTCTAGGCTCATGGGCTTCAGTAGTTGCAACATGCGGGCTCAGTAGTTATGGCTCGCGGGCTCTAGAGCACAGGCTCAGTAGTTGTGGCGCAGGGGCTTAGTTGTTCCACAGCACGTGGGATCTTCCCGGACCAGGGCTCGAACCCATGTCCCCTGCACTGGCAGGCGGATTCTTAACCACTGCGCCACCAGGGAAGCCCAGCCCAGACTTTTAAAAATATATATTTATTTGACTGCTCCGGGTCTTAGTTGTGGCAGGCGGGATCTTCGCTGCCATGTGCGGGAACTTTAGTTGTGGCATGCTGACTCTTAGTTGCAGCATGCAGGCATTTAGTTGCGGCATGCGGGATCTAGTTCCCCGATTAGGGATCAAACCCGGGCCCCCTGCATTGGGAGCACGGAGTCTTACCCACTGGACCGCCAGGGAAATCCCTCAGCCCAGACTTCTGAAGAAACAATTGGGAAAGGAGTGCTCCCCTTCTGCCAGGGTGCCAGGGCAGGGAGTATGAGTCTGGGGCCAGACATGCCACCATGTGAGAACTGCCCTCTGAGAATGAAGCTGAGATGGGGAAAGCAGGGTCCAGAGATGGAGACAGTTTCCTGATGACACAGTTCGAGGCTGTATTCAGTTGAGCCTGGACTTTACAGGTTCATGAGACAATATATTCTCTTTTTTTAACTGAAATCAATTTGAATTTGGATTCTGTCACTTGAAACCACAAGAGTTTGTGACTAATACACGACCCAACTAACTCCCTTTTTTGCAAAAATTGCTCAGAGTCATACAATAAATCACCGGGACATGAATCAGAAACTCATGAATGATGAAACAAGAGAAAGGAACTGGCAATGAGCCTTGAAACTAGCTAAAGATAGAGAGATAACTGAATAAAAACACCCAGTAGAGACCGATGCTGGTAAGTTGAAATAATTGTTGTTGCTATAGTAACAAACAAAATGCAAAAGGAAAAAAATTGAGAAAGAGGATTTTTTAAAATAGGGGGTTTGGGCTTCCCTGGTGGCACAGTGGTTGAGAGTCTGCCTGCCGATGCAGGGGGCGCAGGTCCGTGCCTCGGTCCGGGAAGATCCCACATGCCGCGGAGCGGCTGGGCCCGTGAGCCATGGCCGCTGAGCCTGTGCGTCCAGAGCCTGTGCTCCACAACGGGAGAGGCCACAGCAGTGAGAGGCCCGCGTACCGCAAAATAAATAAATAAATAAAATAAAAATTAAAATAAAATAAAATAGGGGGTTTTAACCTCAGATTAATGCAATCAGATAGGAAGAAAGAGGGTAGAAAAAGCAAGGTACTAAGTCTTTGTTTTACATACAATGAGGAAAAAGATTATTTTAAAAAATTATAGAACTCCCCTGCCGGTCCAGTGGTTAAGACTTCACCTTCCAATGCAGGGGGTGCGGGTTCGATCCCTGGTCGAGGAGCTAAGATCTCATATGCCTCACGGCCAAAAAACCAAAATATAAAACAGAAGCAATACTGTAACAAATTCAATAAAGACTTTAAAAATGTTCCACATCAAAAAATATATATATAACTTCAGATATTTTTTCAGTGTAAAAAGCTGTATGTCTACCTTATAAATTATTACAAGAGATAAAAGGAAGAAGGTAATTCATACAGCAAAAATCAAGAGTATGTAACCAGAAGTATACTAGACACTTTCCTCACATTATAAATAAAAAAGAAATGGCAAGAAATCATTAAAAAACAACATCAAAATACAAGAAAATTAAACGATGGAAAGTGAAACTAAGTGTAGCAAATAAGGGAAACGTAAATAAATAAGAAACACATAAATAGCTAAAATTCCTATATAAAAATATGAAAATCTCAGATCAGATCAAAGGACAAACTCTGAATATGTAATGTTGTTAGAAAAGATGTGCAAAAAATACACAGAATAAAAAGTCATTGTGAAACCAAATGCACCAAATTGTACAGCAACACAAACCAGGAAACAGTCTTTAAAAATACAATACAACTAATAGAAACACAGTTATAGTAAAATATGTTACACACCACTATCAGACTGTGATGTATAAGATAAACAAAAATAAGAATAAAGATGAGTTAAACAGCAGAATAATAAGGCATAAAAACACATACTGAGTTCTACACCTACATAAAATATAAAAAGTATCCTACACTGGACTGTAAAACATTTTAATAAATTCAAAGAAGCATATATTGTTCAGGTCAGATGCAGTAACATACCGTAGAAAATCATGACAATAAGATGGCTACGACCGAAAATTTGGAGGGCAATTTTAGTATTAGGCTGAAGGCTGGGCTGGCCACTGGCACCATTATTATATAACAGCACGCTGGCCCAAACAGAGCAGCTGTTATTTATCTCCTTTTCTGAGTTCCTCTTACCTGTCCATTCCTTACATTTCAGTGTCCTCTGCTTGTCAGTTAGAACCTTTCAGCTGTAGGTTCAGAAAACTTTGAATCACATAGGGTCAGGACCAGGAAGAGATGAGTGAGGCACTTAGGGTGAAACATTTAAGGAAACACTCACTCTCAGGGTCACACAGTGCAGCATCAGCATCTGACAGCAAGCGCCTCCTTAATTGCTACATCCTAGGCACAAAGTGGTGGTCCTGCCAAACCAAATTTGTATAAACAGTATGGACTCTTTCTCACCCGACAAGAATCCCACAAGTACAGCTTCTGCTCCCCTTCTCTGCCCTTCTAGCCTATTCTGTGCACTGGCATCATGCTCAGGCAGGTAGGGAGGTCGCTGCAGCAGTTCCAGACTATACATGGTGCCACACTATTCAAAGGCAGAAAGGATGGTCTCCCCTGGTGAGTCCCCTTCTTAGGAGTGAGGAGACAACCAGACACACAGCAGCCTCCCCTCCTGCCTCGTGGCAGACTGGGTCACATGCCCACCCTGTCTAATCATTATCCAGAGGAGATCCATTATGTTCAAATTGTGGAAACCCAAAGACAAAAAAATTTTTTTAATCAGCCAGAGAGCAGTGACTCAGTATGTACAAGAGATTCTCGATAAGATGAATAGCTGATTTCTCCTCATAAATCATGGAGGCCAGAAGAGGAAGGATGGAGATGTAATATAATTTAATATTGAAAATAAGTTAGTATAATTCATAGTATTTTATATGATAATTTAAAAATATTTTTTTCTTTCTTTTTGGCCATGCTGCACGGTATGTGGAACTTCCCCAATCAGGGCATGAACCCATGCTCCCTGCAGTGGAAGCGCAGAGTCTTGACCACTGGGCCACCAGGGAAGTCCAATAATTTTTTAAAATTGTTGTTTAATTGAAATTGTTTATGTGTTATATTTATTTTGTAACTTATAAATTTAAGATGTTAATTGTGATTCCCAAGGTAATTACTAAGAAAATAAAAATATACAGAAAAGGAAAGGGGAAGAGAGTTAAAATGGTATGCTACCAAAAAAAATCAACTAAATTTTTAAAAAAAGAGGCAGTAATGGGGAGATTGAAGAACAAAAACACAAAAGACACACAGAAAACAAATAGCTAAATGACAAAAATAATCTTTCTTGACTGGCAAAAGGAAGTTCCAGGACAACATTTGTGTACCAGGTTTAGTGAGCAACCAGTCCAAAGTGGAGCAGAAAGACATAAGTCTGTGGGATTAAGTCTCCAAGAAAAAGATGGAATTGATCAGTTATGGGTTGAATATTTGGAAAAATTATTGCTATGTGTTTGGAACCTTTGGAAGAAAACAGCTCTAGGTACTTAGAAAACTAAAAAAACTGAAGAAAGAAATAATTATTAACTCCAGATAAAATAAACTTGTAAGAAAAAGAAAATGTAATAATAATTTACAGCTTGAGTGAACAAAGTTTACTTACTTGGTCAATAACATAAACACTAACTATTGATTTAACTATACACAGTGGAAAAATATATTGTGAGGATGAAAGGAGAAAAGTGGGGGTTAGAGTAGCACAGAAGAGCTAATTCCTCACTGCCAGAATAAGAAATAAATATTGTCTAAAATTGATAAATAAAATAAATCCTTTACTACTAATTACATTAGGGAATTCCCTGGTGGGCCACTGGATAGGACTCAGAGATTTCACTGCTGAGGGCCCAGGTTCAATCCCTGGTTGGGGAACTAAGCAGTGTGACACGGCCAAAAAAAAAGACAAAACATAAATGGACTAAACTCTCCTATTAAAAGACAGAGACTGGCAGAATGGATAAAAATAAAGGACCTTATCTTTATGAGGTCTACCAGAGGTTCACATTAGATATAAAAACACAAAGAGCTTGAAAGTATTGATAAAAGAATGGAAAAAGGTATTCTTTGCAAATAATAAACAAAAGAGCTGAGGTCACTATATTATTGTCAGACAAACAGAATTTCAATTAAAAAAGATTACAGGGCTTCCCTGGTGGCGCAGTGGTTGAGAGTCCGCCTGCCGATGCAGGGGACACGAGTTCGTGCCCCGGTTCGGGAAGATCCCACATGCTGCAGAGCAACTGGGCCCGTGAGCCATGGCGGCTGAGCCTGCGCGTCCGGAGCCTGTGCTCTGCAATGGGAGAGGCCACAACAAGGAGAGGCCCACATACCGCAAAAAAGAAAAGAAAAAAAAAAGATTACACGAGGGCTTCCCTGGTGGCGCAGTGTTTATGAATCTGCCTGCCAATGCAGAGGACACGGGTTTGAGCCCTGGTCCGGGAAGATCCCACATGCCACGGAACAATTAAGCCCGTGTGCCACAACTACTGAGCCTGCACTCTAGAGCCTGCGAGCCACAACTACTGAAGCCCGTGTGCCTAGAGGCCGCGCTCTGCAACAAGAGAAGCCACCGCAATGAGAAGCCCACGCACCACAATTCGAAGAGTAGCCCCTGCTCACTGCAACTAGAGAAAGCCCGTGCACAGCAACGAAGACGCAACGCTGCCAAAAATAATAAATAAATAAATTTTTAAAAAAGATTACAGGAGACAAAGAAGGTCATTATATATTGACAAAAGATTAAATAAATCAAGATGGACAGAACTGAAGTGAGAAATGGACAATACTACAATAATAGCTGGATACTTCAATACCCAGATTCAATAATGGATAGGACAACCAGATTGAAGAACAATAAGGAAATAGAGAACTTGAACAGCACTATAAACCAGTTAGACCTGACGTAAACAGAATACCACACAACAGCAGCAGAATACACATTATTCTCAAGTGCTCATGGAACATTCTCCTGCACAGATCATATGGTAGGCTGCCAAACAAGTCTTAATAAATTTTAAAAGGTTGAAATCATTCAGAATATTTTTTTCAATCATGATGGATTGAAACTAGAAATGGATAACAGAAGGAAAGCTGAAGAACTCACAAATATGTGAAAATTCAACAACATATACTCTTAAGTCACCAATGGGTCAAAGAATAAATCACAAAAGGAGTAAGACAATACCTTGAGATGAATGAAAATGAAAACACAATATACCAACATTTAAGGCGTGCAGTGAAAACAGTGCTCAGAGGGAAATTTATAGCTGTAAATGTCTACATTGAAAAAGAAGAGCTCTGTCTCTA
This sequence comes from Lipotes vexillifer, assembly GCF_000442215.2. Taxonomy (NCBI): domain Eukaryota; kingdom Metazoa; phylum Chordata; class Mammalia; order Artiodactyla; family Lipotidae; genus Lipotes; species Lipotes vexillifer. The sequence continues at coordinate 558,847 of NW_006777435.1, forward strand.
AAATCAAGAACAATACCAAGATGTGTGCTTTCAACACTTCTACTCAACATATTATTAGAAGTTCTAGCCAGAGAAATAAGGCAAGAAAAAGAAATAAAAGTCACCTGAATTGAAAAGGAAGGTAAAATTACCTATGTTTGCACATGACGTGATCTTATATGTACAAGACTCTAAAGATTATACAAAATACTGTTAGAACTAATAAACAAATTGAATAAAGTTACAGGATATAAAATCGACACACAAAAATCAGTTGCGGGCTTCCCTGGTGGCGCAGTGGTTGAGAGTCCGCCTGCCGATTCAGGGGACACGGGTTTGTGCCCCGGTCTGGGAAGATCCCACATGCTGCGGAGCGGCTGGGCCTGTGAGCCATGGCCGCTGAGCCTGTGCGTCCGGAGCCTGTGCTCCGCAATGGGAGAGGCCACAACAGTGAGAGGCCCACGTACCGCAAAAAAAAAAAAAAAAATCAGTTGCATTTTTACACACTAACAATGAATAATCCAGAAAGGATATTAAGAAAACACTATAATAGCATCAAAAAGAATAAGATAGGGGTAAACTTAACCAAGGAGACCAAAGATTTGTATACTGAAAACCATGAAACATTGTTGAAATAAATCAAAGAAGACACAAATAAATGGAAAGACATCCTCAGTTCATGGACTGGAAGACAATACTGTTAAGATGTCAATGCTGGAACTTCCCTGGTGGTGCAGTGGTTAAGGATCTGCCTGCCAATGCAGGGGACATGGGTTCGAACCCTGGTCTGGGAGGATCCCACATGCCACGGAGCAACTAAGCCTGTGTGCCACAACTACTGAGCCTCTGCTCTAGAGCCTGCAAGCCACAACTACTGAGCCCGCATGCTGCAACTACTGAAGCTCGTGCACCTAGAGCCCGTGCTCTGCAACAAGAGAAGCCACCGCAATGAGAAGCCCGCACCACAACGAAGAGTAGCTTCCACTTGCTGCAACTAGAGAAAGCCCGTGTGCAGCAACAAAGACCCAATGCAGCCAAAAAAAAAAAAAAAAAAAGTTAGGGAGAAGCTTCATGGCTTACGATTTGGCAAAGATTTTTTGGATATGACACTAAAAGCACACATAAAAAAAAAAGATTGCGTTTCATCAGAATTAAAATCTTTTGTGCATCAAAGGACACTATCACTAAAGTAAAAAGGCAACCCACAGAATGGGAGAAAATATTTGCAAATCATATATCTGATAAGGGATTATATCCAGAATATATATAGAACTCCTACAACTGAACAACAAAAAGACAAACAACCCAATTAAAAAATAGGCAAAAGACCTGAATAGAAATTTCTCCAAAGAAGATATACAGTTGTCCAATAAGCACGCCACTAATCACTAATCATTAGGGAAATGAAAATCAAAACCGCAATGAGATATCACCACACAGCCATTAGTATAGCTACTATTAAAAATAAAAACAAATGGAAAATAACAAGTGTTGGAAGGATGTGGAAAAATTGAAACCCTTGTGCACTGTTGGTCGGGCGGTAAAATGGTGCAGCCGTTGGTGAAAAAAGTACGGCAGTCCCTTGAAGATTAAAAATACAATTACCACAGCATATGATCCAGCAATTCCACTCCTGGGTATTTAACTGAAGAAATCGAAAATGCTAATTATAAAAGATATATGCACCCCTATGTTCACTGCAGCATTATTTACAATACCCAAGATATGCAAGCAACCTAAGTGCCCATCAATAGATGAATGGATAATGAAGATGTGGTATATATATATATATACAACAGAATATTACTCAGAAATAAAAAAGAATGAAATCTTACCACTTGGGACAACATGGATGGACCTAGAGGGTATTATGCTAAAGGAAATAAGTCAGACAGAGAAAGACAAATACTGTATGATTTCACTTATATGTGGAATCTAAAGAACAAAACAAATGAACCAACAGAACAAAACAGAAACAGAGTCATAGATACAGAGAACAAACAGGTGGTTGCCAGAGGGAAGGGGGTGGGAGGGGAGAGGAATAGGAGAAGGAGATTAAGAGGTACAAACTTTCAGTTGCAAAATAAACAAGTCACAGATATGAAATATACAGTGTGGGGAACGTAGTCAATAATTATGTAATATCTTTGTGTGGCAACAGACAGTAGACAGACGGTAACTAGACTTATCGTGGTGATCATTTTTTTTTTTTTGTGGTACGCGGGCCTCTCACTGCTGTGGTCCCTCCCGCTGTGAAGCACAGGCTCCGGACGCGCAGGCCCAGTGGCCAGGGCTCACTGGCCCAGCCGCTCCGCCGCATGTGGGATCCTCCCGGACCGGGGCACGAACCCGCGTCCCCTGCATCAGCAGGCGGACCCCCAACCACTGTGCCACCAGGGAAGCCCCGTGGTGATCATTTTTAAATGTATGAAAATATAGGATCTATACGCTGTGAACCAGGAATTAACATAGTGTTGTAGGTCAATTACACTTCAAACAAACTCATAGAAAAAAAGATCAGATTTGTGGTTACAAGAGGTGGGGGGAGGGGAGGGGAATTGGATGAAGGCAGTCAAAAGGTACAAACTTCCAATTATAGGATGAATAAGTACTGGGGTGTAATGTACAACATAATAAATAGGATTAACACTGTTGAATGTTATATATGAAAGTTGATAAGAGAGTAAATCCTAAGAGTTCTCATTACAAGGAAAAAAATTTTTCTATTTAATTTTGTATCTATATGAGATGATGGATGTTCACTAATCTTACTGTGACAATCATTCCATGATGTGTGTAAGTCAGATCATTATGATGTACACCTTAAACTTACACAGTGCTGTATGTCAATTATATCTCAATAAAGTTGGAAGAAAAAAATAAAAATTAATTCTAGATGTTTTTAAATGTACAAACATCCAGTTATAAAATAAATAAGTCATGGGGATGTAATGTACAGTATGGTGATTATAGTTAATAATACTGTATTGCATATTTGAACTTGCTAAGAGCATAAATCTTAAAAGTTCTCATCACGAGAAAAAAAATCTGTAACTGGGTATGGTGACGGGTGTTAAGATTTATCATGGTGATCAATTTGCAATGAATACAAATATTGAATCTTTATGTAGTACACCTGAAACTAATATAATGTATGTCAATTATACCTCAATTAAAAAAAAAAACTCCTACAACTCAACAACAAAAAGACAACCCAATTAAAAAAGGAGAAAAGGACTTGAATAGACATTTCTCCAAAGAAGATACACAAATGGCAAATAAGCACATTAAAAGATGCTCAAGGGAATTCCCTGGCAGTCCAGTGGTTAGGACTCAGTGCTTTCACTGCCAGGGCTCGGGTTTGATCCCTGAACAGGGAACTAAGATCCCACAAGCTACGCGCCCAAAACTAATAATAATTAAATAAATAAATAAATAGGGCTTCCCTGGTGGCGCAGTGGTTGAGAATCTGCCTGCCCATGCAGGGGACATGGGTTCGAGCCCTGGTCTGGGAATATCCCACATGCCACGGAGCAACTAGGCCCGTGAGCCACAATTACTGAGCCTGCGCGTCTGGAGCCTGTGCTCCGCCACAGAGAGGCCGCGATAGTGAGAGGCCTGCGCACCGCAATGAAGAGTGGCCCCCACTTGCCGCAACTAGAGAAAGCCCTCGCACAGAAACGAAGACCCAACACAGCCATAAATAAATAAATAAATAAAATTTAAAATAAATAAATAAATAAAAATAAACTAAATAAATAAAAGATATTCAACATCATTAGTCATTAGGGAAATGCAAATCAAACCACAATGAGATATTGCTTCACACCTACTAGGATGGCTATGATTAAAAACAAACAAACAGGGCTTCCCTGGTGGCGCAGTGGTTGAGAGTCTGCCTGCCGATGCAGGGGACACGGGTTCGTACCCCGGTCCGGGAGGATCCCACATGCCGTGGAGCGGCTGGGCCCGTGAGCCATGGACGCTGAGCCTGCGTGTCCGGAGCCTGTGCTCTGCAACAGGAGAGGCCACGACAGTGAGAGGCCCTCGTACCACAGAAAAACAAACAAAAAAAACAGAAAATAAGAGTTGGCAAACATGGGGGATATTGGACCCCTGTACCTTACTGGTGGGAATATAAAATGGTGCAGCTGCTGTAGAAGACAGTTTGATAGTTCCCCAAAAGGTGAAAGATACAATAACCACACCACCAGCAATTCCACTCCTAGGTATTGATACACACCCCAAAGATTTGATAACAGGAACTCAATGTTCATAGCAGCATTATTTACAATAGGCAACGTGTGGAAACAACATAAATGTCATGTTTGTTCACATGTTTATCCATGAATGGATAAACAAAATGTGTACATACATACAATGGAATGTTATTCAACCATAAAAATGAAGCTCTCATATATTCCACAACATGGATGAGCCTTTAACACATTATGCTAAGTGAAATAAGCCAGATACGAAAGGACAAATATTTATGATTTCACTTATATGAGTATTTAGTAGTGACGGAAAGTAGATTAGAGGTTCCAGGGGTTGGAGGTAGGGTGGAGACTGGGGAGTTATTACTTAATGGGTAGAGCTTCTACTTGGGGTGATGAAAATGTTTTGAAAATAGATAGTGCTGATGGCTGCACAACATTGTGAATGTGCTTAATACCACTGAATTGTACACTTAAATGATCAAGGTGCTAAATTTTGTTATGTATATTTAACCACAATTAAAAAATGGTTAGGGGACTTCCCTGGAGGCGCAGTGGTTAAGAATCCGCCTGCCAGTGCAGGGGACATGTGTTCGAGCCCTGGTCCGGGAAGATCCCACATGCCTTGGAACAACTAAGCCTGCGCACCACAACTACTGAGCCTGAGCTGTAGAGCCCGCGAGCCACAACTACTGAAGCCCGCGTGCCTAGAGCCTGTGGTCTGCAACAAGAGAAGTCACAGCAATGAGAAGCCCGCACACTGCAACGAAGACCCAATGCAGCCACAAATAAATAAATAAATTTATTTTAAAAAAATGGTTAGAGTGGCAAATTTTATGTTAGATATATTTTATCACCGAAAAATCAGTTAGCTACATTTGTGAAAGCTGATTTCTGGATTTTTTCCAGTTCCATTGATGTATCTGTCTACCCTTGTGGCAGTACCAGACTGTCTTGATTACTGCAACTATACAGTAAGTCTTAAATCAGGTTCTGTGAGTCCTCCAACTTTATTCATATTTTTCTAAATTGTTTGAATGGTTTTAGTTCCTTTGACTTCCCATGTAAATTTTACAGTCAGCTTGTCTATATCTATTTAAAAAATTCGGCCACTGGAATTTTTATTGTAATAACATTGAAGTTGTAGATCAGTTTGGGGAGAATTGGCATCTTTACTATTTTGACTGTTCCAAACCATGAGCATAGCCTGTCTATGTATTTAGATCTTCTCTGATTTATTTCATCAGAATTTTGTAGTTTTCAGCATAGAGTTCCTGTTCATATTTTGTTAGATTTATAGCAAGTATTTCATGTGTTTTGGAGCTATTGTAAATGGTAGTGGGTTTTTTTTTTGTTTTTTTTTGCGGTACACGGGCCTCTCACTGTTGTGGCCTCTCCCGTTGTGAAGCACAGGCTCTGGACATGCAGGCTCAGCAGCCACGGCTCACGGGCCCAGCCACTCTGTGGCATGTGGGATCCTCCTGGACCAGGGCATGAACCCGTGTCCCCTGCATCGGCAGGTGGACTCTCAACCACTGCGCCACCAGGGAAGCCCAGTAGTTTTTTAAATTTTTATTTTTACTTAAAAAAAAGTTTTGCTCTTACCTGTTGTTTTTGTTTTGTTTTTGTTCATTTGTTTTTGCCACACCGCTCGCTCGTCATGCAGGATCTTAGTTCCTGGACCAGGGATGGAACCTGCACCCCGTGCAGTGGAAGTGCAGAGTCTTAACCACTGGACTGCCCGGGAAGTCCCTAGATGGTAGTTTTTAAAAGAAGTTTCTGTTTCCAGAATCAGTAGAAACGTATTGATTTTCCTGTATTGAACTTGTATCCTGCAACCTTGCTAAACTAACTGGTTAGTTTTAAAAGGTTTTTAGGAGGATAGATTTTGGGGAACTTTCTACACAGACAATCACATCATCTGCAAAGAGAAACAGTTTCTTTCTTTCTTTCTGATCCGTATTCTTTTTACGTCTTTTTCTTGCCTTATTGCACAGCTAGGAATTCCATTAGTTGGCTTTGTACTGTAAGGAAGAGCTTTTCTTTTTCCTTTTCAAAATGGACTCATGGATTCCTGTGTAATTTAGTTATTTTATTTTATTTTGATTTCCAGTTGCCCCAGATTTGGTCCGTAGGAGCTCCTCCAGTTGACCCCTATATCCTGTGACATGTCACCATCATTCTTTGAACTTTGTTACTTTCCAGGCGGCCCAGCCCTGGAATCAGCCATTTCATCAAGGAGCCGTAATTCTTTTTGGTGTAGGATGGTGTTTAGAAACCAAGATCTGGGTGTCTGGTGTGCTTGTTGCTAATGGGATGACATTGCTTCTAGGTGCTCTCAGTGGAGAGGGCTAGGGAAAAAAAATATATGCACGTGTGTGTGTGTGTGTGTGTGTGTGTGTGTGTGTAAATATATACATATACATATAAATATGTACATAAACATATATATTTCACACTGACATCTCCAATTGCTCAGGGCTCTTTCCAGCCTCCCCCCTTTCCATATTTGCAATTCTCTTCTCAACAGTGAGAAAAACCTGGCATCCATACATTTGCTCAATCCCCTTGCACATAACTGATTTTTCCGGCTACGCCAGTTGCCTCCTTGGCTTCCAGCCATGCTGCCACCTCCAAGGGGAGGAAAGGCAGGAGAGGAAAATGGAGCAGGAGGGTCTTGAACACTTTGCAATCCAGCCCTCCACTCCCTCCCCACTGCCTGCCCTGCTTCTCTGTGGCAAGTAGCCCTCCCAACTATCCCTGCCTCAGCCTCTTCCTCAGCCCCTTCACTCCTGGCTTCCAAAACGGTTTCTTTCGTTTCAATTTTATGAATTTGTGTGTGTGTGTGTGTGTGTGTGTGTGTGTGTGGTACGCGGGCCTCTCACTGTTGTGGCCTCTCCTGTCGCGGAGCATAGTCTCCGGACGTGCAGGCTCAGCAGCCATGGCTCACGGGCCCAGCCGCTCCGCCGCATGTGGGATCTTCCCAGACCGGGGCATGAACCCGTGTCCCCTGCATCGGCAGGCGGACTCTCAACCACTGCCGCACCAGGGAAGTCCATGAACTTTTTAAATTATAAAAATATTTCAGACTTCCCTGGCCATCTAGTGGTTAAGACTCCGTGCTCCACTGCAAGGGGCATGGGTTTGATCCATGGTCCAGGTAACTAAGATGCCACATGCCCCGCAGGTGGAAAAAATAAAAATAAAAATTCATGCTCATTTTTGCAAGTTCAAACCATGCAAAGCCTGTAAAACAAGGCATGAGGGCCAGAGCAGAGAAGCCCCTCCACTCCACCTCCAAGAGGTCCCTGCCCTTCTTTCCTGTGCTTTTAAGAACATACTTGCATATTTACATAATTAAAAATGTTAAATAAATAAACATTCGAATGGGATAGTTTTGTATATTTTCATTGCTTTTTTCCTAATAAATCTACCACAATCTTCTAACCAGACACGTCGGAATCCATTATAAAAATGTACCATAACAGCCTTTTACCTCCAGATCCCGTTTTCAAGGGTGACTCATGTGTGATGATGCCCTTCCCAGCCACCGGCTGCCTCAAAACCCCGCGTTGCATCCGCTGGCAGCTTTGGACCGGGCTTGGCAAGGGGAGGCTGGCAGGAGCCTGGAGGGGGAAGAAGAGGGTTTATTCGCTGGCTCCCTGCGTGCAGAGCGGAGCTCAGATTCCCCTGCCGCGGGAGCCTCCATGCACACGCGGGGCAAACACTTGTGTCCCTTGGCCAGTGGGCGAAGCGGTCACGCCCCCTTCCAGGCAGCACCGCCCACCGCGGAGGGCTGTTCCCAGCGCGAATGCAGTTGCAGAGACCATAGGGGGCTTGTCATTGCCGAAGGACACGAGACAAACCCCAGTGCGGCATCCCAGGCCCCTGGCCCTCACCCACCACCCCAGGCCCCACGTGCTCCACCTTTGCCACCTGTGTTTGACCTTCTAAAAGTTCTTGAGACCTGAGACTTCAGCACAGCACGTTTAGGACTAATTGCCGGCGCACACAGTTCTGGTTTCTAACAGGCTGACTGTTCTCACCCAGCCCCGCGGGCAGCCAGGCAGCTCTCTGTCCCGTAGGGTCCCAGCCACAGCCCGTGCGACCAGAGGTGGGAAGCTCAGTTCTGACTCTGGAAGAAGGCGGCCTGGGCTTTGCCTCATGCCAGCTGCAGCCCTAAGCCTCGGGCTCCTCCTCTGCTCAGGGGTCAAGTGACCTTCAGGGCCGCAGTGTAACTGAGTGAGCCGCGCCTCTCCAGCCCAGGGTCTGGCACACAGTAGGTGCACAGTAAGTACTGACTCTCTCCAACTCCTGGAGGGTTCACCCAGGTTCCCTTGTGGCTGGCTCTCTGGGCCCAGAGGTGGTCCCTCAGCACGGCCAGGGTCTAACCACCGTGGCACCCTGGGCCACTGGCCTTTTGACTGTCACTGTCCACCTGCTCGTGTGGCCGTCTTGGAGCTCTGTCCATAGCCCTGCTGCCTGGCACCTCCCCCGGTAGGCCTTCCCTCCCACCTTCCATGACTCCCCCAAGCATGCTGCCTGGGTTACCCAGAGTCTGGCCTGAGCCTTTTTATTTTGTATCCAGGTGTAATTTACATACAGCGAACTGTCCCGATCTTAAGTACATGGTTTATTGAATTTGGACAAAAGTGTTCATCTGTGTCACCAAGACCCAAATAAAAATGGAGACTATTTCCATCACCTAGAACCTCTCTTGGGGCCCCTTTCCGGCCAATCTTCCACCTAGAGGCAACCCGCCGTTTTGGCTTCTAGGACCACAGATTAGCACTGCCCAATCTTGGAATCCCCAGTGGACTGCCCCAGGCTTCTCTGCAGTGGGGCCTGGTGCTCTCTGAGTATCGTGGCCCTTTGAGGGCTGGTAGGAGGAGGCCGAGGAGCTACCAGGGCATCAGAGGCACAGATGCATAGGCCCTGTTGAGAGGGGGCTGCTGAAGACATAGTGTCTAAACCACAAGAAAACACAGGGGCAGCAAACTCTTCCTCCCCGGGCTGGCCGCAGGCTTACTCTTCCTTCTACCCTGAATGCTGTTCCTCCCTTTTCTCTTTGCATGTGGTTAAGCGCTTCTACCATGGCCCCTACCCCTTGCTCTGACCCACGTGTGAGTTTGTGTGTCTGTCTCAGGTCTTAGCCACAGGCTCAGTGCCAATTACATGGCCTAGCAGCCTCCAGGCGCACTCAGAATGTCACTGGCCACCAGGCCCTTGTTCCCGAGCTCACGACTCTCCCACTGCCCCGTCTCCAGAGCTCCCTGAGCCTGCCTCCTCGGATGGGGCGGTGTCGCCAAATAGCCAGGCCTCCTGGCATTCGCCCACCTGCTTGGTCCTCGGGCCCCTGCCCACAGCAGAGCCTGCCCAGGCGGGGCCTCCGTCCCGCTCTCCACCTCAAGTCTAGACCAGCGAGCAATTGTGAAGGAATGAACCGTTTCTGTCTCTTTAAATAGCGTTAAAGCTCCCCCCGCCACCGCTTTGATTTTAAAAGTAAAACATACTTATCAAACATTTGGAAAATATTACATAAATAGTAATATAAAAGCCAAAATAGAAATCTGACTACCTAGAGGTAGGTAATCACGATTGCAATCATAGTGTGATTCCTTTCAGCCTTTCCTCTGTGTGGAGACTGGATATGTCTCCTTGTACATTTGTCTATTTATGTAGGTGATCAGATACATGCTTTCAATACTTTGTATTTTGCTTTTGTCATTTAACATCACCTAAGTTTTTGCCCTAATCTTTACATTTTTCTAATTATTTAGATTTCCTTTTTGCCCCCCTATTTCATCTTAATAAAATTATTTGGGAACAGCATTTTCAAACGCTAAGATTCCACTCTGTGAATGACTACAACTGGTGGAGCTCTAGGCTGTGTTCCTTATCTGGCTACAGAGGACCCTGGTCACCCACTAGTCACTGTCCACGCCTCCCATGCACAGTGATCAGACATCCTGGTGTTTGCTGTTGTCCCAGCTGTCAAGACGGCCCCCCAGCTTGCTCTCAGCAGCGTCCCCATGTGGACAATAGGTCCAATGGACCTCCTTCAGGGGGCTAGGAGGCACCTGGAGATGAGGGTGGGCAGAGGCCACTCTCAGGTTCTGGGGACCAGTGTGGAGGATGGTGACACAATCCCTGAACCGAGGTGGAGCTGGGGGGAAGGGCAGTGGGTTTCGGAAATGTTGGGTCAGAAGTGTCCACATGACACTCCTGGTATATGGGCACTAGGACACTCGTTGAGAATGTGCACAGCAGCTCCGTTTCTGCAAAAAGCCAGAAACTCACACCACATGGATGAATCTGAGAAACAGGACGCTGAGTGACAAGGCATGGAGAAGAATGCAGCCAGCACAGTCCCATTTTCAGAAAAGACAAGCAAGATGAACTAATGTGTCGGGAGATGCACGATGTAACTGTGCATGTGATTATCATCAGTTACATCCAATCTATGACATCGCTTCTTGGTGTTTATGTCAAACACTTGATGGAAGAACTGCCCAAGCTGGGACAGGCAGTCATGACAAGGGATTGTTCCCGGCGAGGCCACCCAGGCTGGACGGGAGAGGCAGCTGCTGAGAACCAGCTTCATCCGTGAGGCCTGAATTCACGCAGAACATGACGACACCAACAGGCCTTAAATGGACCAAGTTGCTGCCCATTTTTGCCAATGAAATATGTACATGCAGTTCAGGCTCAAATTTATGGCTCTTTTATTTTAATGTATTTATTTTTGGCTACGTTGGATCTACGTTGCTGTGCGCGGGCTTTCTCTAGTTGTGGCAAGCTGGGCTACTCTTTGTTGCAGTGCATGGGCTTCTCATTGCAGTGGTTTCTCTTGTTGCAGAGCACGGGATATTGGCGCATGGGCTTCAGTAGTTGCGGCCCGTGGGCTCAGTATTGTGGCTTGCAGGCTCGAGAGCGCAGGCTCAGTAGCTGTGGCGCATGGGCTTAGTTGCTCCGTGGCATGTGGGATCTTCCTCGCCACCAGGGAAGCCCCTATGGCTCTTATATTTAATCTTTTTCATCTTCAGCAACTTTATATTGTTTCTTTCTAGGCAAAAAGGTGCCTTTCACTTCTAGAGGCCTTTTTTGGGTTTTGTTTCTAAACACTTAACTTGGCTATTTTTGTTCCACACCCAAAGTCAAATCTTGTTTTTCCTCTTCTCTCTTTTCCAAGTTTTGTCACGTAGTCATATTACTTTTATAATTTAAGAAAGGAGGGGGAGGGGAGGGGGAGAAAAGGGAGGAGGAGGAGGTGGTCTCCCCAGCCACAGCCATAAGAAGTGGTGGAGACAGTGGTCTGAGGAGGGGCCTCCCTGGGCTCGGGCCTGGTACCTGGGGGTACCCTCTGCTGGGGCTGGAGTGGTCCCCAGGCTGCTCTGAGGAGGCTGCACACACCCCTTGGCCTTGGGCGCCCAGATGTCCAGGCTCAAGTCCCCAGAAGCAGACCCAGGATGAAGTGCAGCTTCCTGGGTGGGGCCGGCGGAGGGTCTTGTCCTTGACTGGTCCAGAACCAGGGCGGGCAGCTAGGATCCCCGGGACACTCTGAAGGGAACTGGGGGGCCGCCTAGTCATCAGCCCTCCCAGCTGGCTTCCTGCCTGTCTCCTCGGCTCTGCTGGCTGTCGGTGGCTCCCCCAGGCTAGAACGCCCGCCTGGTGGGCATGAGACCCAGTCCCCTCCCACCCCCAGCCCCACCAAGGCATACCCTGTGCCCTCGGCTGTCTGCGCTGGACTTGGCCTCTGGGTGCAGGTCTGTCCCCTGCTGCTGCCCCCACTCCCAGCTGCCATCATGCTGGCCTGGTCCTGGTCCAGGTCCAGCAGGTGAATAAGGCCCCGCTGCCCCAGGGGCCACTCAGCCCCACCCACAGGCTCCAAGCTGTGTGACTGTGAGTGTGGGGGGTGCCACTATCTGCCTGCAGCATAGATTCAGACACGTGGGCAGCTCATTAGGGAACAATCAAGACAGCATACACTTAAGAATGAGGTCCTGTCAGGCAGATTCTACTGGGAGCTTTGGAGGAGGCAGAGGGGGCAGGCAGGGGGAGAGAGACGGGTGAGTAGGTGGGGCTGGGGGGGCCCAGGGCCTGGTTGGGAGCCCCAGCCTCCCGTGGTGGCAGGCTGGAGCTAGATAAAGCTGCCTCCCTTGCTGTGTGGCCGGAGGGTGAGACCACTGCTCCAAGCCACCTGGAGCCAGAGGGGCACTGAAAGCCCTCAGGCGTGATTTGGGAGCAACATACAAGGCCCACGGTAGGCGAAAGGGGGCACGCAGGAGCAGGCGAGCGAGCAGGGGACAAAGCCTCAGCACGGGGGCAGGGTTGGAGGTGGCAGTGTCAAAGCCATCCTGGCTGGCTGGCCCAACTCCCCTGAAAGCACCAGCACCACCTCCTGCCCCTGTCTTGGGGAGTTCAGGGAGCATTTCGGAGCCGTGGCTCAGCAGTCCCCGCGTGCAGGCATTTTTGATGTTTCCCACATTCCCTTGAGATCTGAGCTTGGCCAGAGAACATGGGACCTCCTGTCTGAGTGTGATGGGGGAGGGTCTCCATCCTCAGAGTCCCTGGGCCACTGAGGACTCCTGCAGGCTCCCCAGGGGCCAGACCCCCCACCACTTTTCTAAAAAAAAGTATTTATTTTTGGCTGCGTCAGGTCTTAGTTGCAGCACGCGGGCTTCTCTCTAGTTGTGGTACGCAGGCTCTAGAGTGAGTAGGCTTAGTTGCCCCACAGCATGTGGGGTCTTATTTTCCCAACCAGGGATTGAACCCACGTCCCCTGCGTTGGAAGGCGGATTCTTAACCACTGGACCACCAGGGAAGTCCCCTGACCCCCCTCTTTTCACCCCTAGAAGAGGCTCGCAGTGAACAGCTTTCCTGCTGCTAGTGCTGGCGGGCTCCCAGGGACGGGAACCAGGCTGGCTGGTGGGCTAGAGGGGCTGCAGGCCAGCAGCACTCTCCCGAATCACCTGCTCACTTTGCAAGATTGGTAGATGATCCCCCAGCAGCTTCCAAACACACGCTGGTCGCCAGGGACCAGGAGCGAGGAGGCCAGAGAAGGCAAGACTCGGGACTCGGGGGAGGGGTTCAGAGCTTGTCGTTTATTGACATGAGCACAGAGGCCCCTGGGACTTGTCCCTTGGATGGGGAAACAGCCACCCTGTCTGGCAATAAGACCTCCTCGCACAGAACACCACTTCCAGGAAGCGCACCAAGATGTGCATGGCTAAACCCTCGGCAAGGCCGCAGGTGCATTTGGCAAAGCTGTGGAGCCTCGGGGAAGTGCAGGCCTCCGGGGCGGCCCGCTTGGGGCTGCAGCCAGAATCAAACCCAAGAGCTCATTCTGCAAAGGCCCACTTGGTCTCCATTTGGCTCGGGTCGGGCCCAGGCCCAGAAGCAGTGCAGCTATACCCCCACCCTCTGAATACTGCAGATGTGGCCAGGACACCTGAGTCCACGGTGGAACTCTAGCTGCAGGGAAGGGACAATCGGGGGCCGCGTGATGGCCCAAGGAGGACAGGGGTCACTAGAAGGTGACCCAGGACCCCAGACAGCCAGCCTGTGCTTCTCCTGTGAGGCCTTCCCCCCGTTGCTTTTCCCCCTGAAACACACCATTTCCTAATCCTGGATGCTGAGGATGGGCTGGGTCAGGGAGGCCGTGTTTCCCCCTGGGATTTCGGCACTGGCAGTGGCCCCTCTCCTGGGCCTCCCCAACCCCTGCTGCCTGGGAGCTGCCCCACCTGTGAAAGCAGGGCTCAAGAGCTCTGGCTTTTGTTTTCCATATAAGGAAGGTGCTGGCATCAGTAGCTTGATTCTTCCGCAGCCCACTTACTGTTAAGAATAGATACTAATACTTAATGACCCCCCCCTGCTGGCGGGAGGAGGGGCCCTTAGCCCTGGCAGCATCGCCTCAAGACGCCCTGGTTTGCCCAGCACCTCCAGAATTACAGTGGCGGCTGCACAGACTCAGTGCAACAGACTCAGTACAGAGGGGGCACTGAGGCCCAGGGACGCACAAAGATAATGACCGAGTGACAAAGCTGGGGCTTGAGGAGGCGACAGAGGTTTCCAAACCAGTGTCCCTGGCTAGTGGCCCTCTTGGGACTGTGACCTGAAGAGGAAGTGGGCCAGGACTCGCAGAGGCTGAAGGTGCCCAGTCCAGAGGGGAGGATGGCTCAGTGCCCAGGTGTTGCACGAGGCAGGGCTCCCTCGGGCCCCCACCCAACCTGAGGGCTGGCTGATCCCTGTCCTGGGAGGGGCCGTCGAAGGGGCCTCTGGCTCCCAGAAGGCGGGGCCTTCAGGTTAGACAGAGCAACACCTGCTCACTGGGCCACCAAAGCTGCTCTCTGAACTGTGACCATGCTAAAGTTGCTTTCTACCAGGAGCCCCTGAGCACGTGGTCTCAGCCGCTTCATCCCTGCTGGGACAGGAGGTGGGCGGGGTGGGGGAGTGGGGAAACGCTTAGCCTGCAGGTGGCGTCCCCTGCTTCCTGGGGATTGGCCTTAGGAGGGGCTCTCACCGCCCTCCCTTCCCTGGGTGAAGGGGGCAGAGTCTCCCTCAGTGCAGCCGGGATCAGGGTGCTCCCTGCATAGCCTTTCCTGGGCCCTCCTACTGCAGGTGGACTCTGACCACCTCCATGGGACCCCGCAGCCTCAGGGACACCAAGCCCCCTCAGTGACATCCTCTAAAGCCACAGCTAAGCCACCCACTGCCCTTCCCAGACTTGCCAGCCTCTGCCTGTGGCAGCCTGCCCACCACAGGGAGCCCAGGTACTCCCACCAAGTACCCCTCTCCCTGGGCCCTGACCTCTGCCTGGAGCCCCTGCCCGGCCCTGCGCTTCCACCCCTATACCCACTGAATGGGAGCCAACAGGCAGGTGGGCTGCGGGCAAAGCAAGGCAGCAGAGGCCGCCACCCACAGACAGAGAAGGACAGACTCCCAGTGGCATCCCCCCTGCCTCCAAACACAGCCAGATACCCTCAGGCTGCCTCGGCCTTGCAGAGCCCCTTGGGTGTGTTTCCTGTTGAAACCAATTTAACTACCAACACACAAGACCTCTGGAACATTCCAAACAGCAGCAAGGACCCGCCCACTGGCGGAGCTCAGTCCCTCAGCCTGGGGTCCAGTCAGAGACGTGAGGCAGGGCCACAGTCACCCCGACTCTGGAGCCCCAAGGCCTAGCCCACGTTCTCATCGGCGCATCACAAAAGCAGAAAGAACTCTTCCGGGAAGAATTCTGGCCAAAATTATACGATTCTGACAAAACAAATCCTGCTTTTGAAAAAACTGAAACGTGCTATCGGAACCCATCACAGGCCCGGCACTTCCAGCCTTGCCTAAAGCTGTTTAAGGCACTTGAATGGCTTATTTACACCGCCTGGAAAAGTGTGTTTCAATCCTGATTTAGAGGAAAAAATCCAGTAATACTGCAAAAGAAGTTTCTCAAAAAAAAAGCAATTCTTAAGTTTTCTAAGGAATAAAATAAGTGCTGAGCTCTGCTTAAGTTATATGACACAATGGGTCCTATTGGCACTGACAGAACAAGGACAAAACCTGAAATACTGCTTCTGAATTAGACTTTTCCCTGGAAAAAAAAAAACACAAGACACACGTGTCTTTGTCTGAGTGTTCCCTCCCTGGTGCACGAGGGGTGAGCGGGAACCAGGGAGGTCACTGGTGGGCACTGCAGATCAGACCCCTGGCGCCCCCACTTCCCCATGAGGCCACCCTCCCCACTTGGGAAGCCACTTGGCTCGGCCAGGACCTGCTGGGCACCAGGACCAGACAGGAACACTGGTCCATACAAGCCCTCCCAGTGACGGGCAGTGAGGGGTGGATGGGAAAACTTTGCTGGACACCCAGGCACTGGAAAATGTCTGCGGCTCCTGGTTCTGCCCAAAGGTCCCCCACACAGAGTCCTGCTACCCTGCGAGCATGCCCAGTGTCTTTGGTTTGGCTGTGGCTGCTGCCTGTAGCCTCTGGTCCCACCCCTGCCCAATGGGGCCCAGAGCCTGTCCACTTCCTGGGCCCCTTCTCCTCCGTGAGGTCTCCTTCCTTTGGACATCCTGCCATCCCACTGTCACCCCGTCTGCTGTGAGCAGGCGATGCCCCTGGCAGCCACCAGGATGGGGTGACGCAAGCAGGGCCGGAGGCCGTGAGTTGCGTCACCTGCCCACCTCCTGCCGTGTCCTAAGGCATCCGCGGGGGAGGATCACGGGGGCGGGGGGCCCGGACCTCCTAGCTTCTCAGCACACCATCGGTCTCTGGCTCCAGCAGGTCTCGGGGGTCCCGGAGGAAGACCACCATGACCGTGATGTTGTCG
This sequence comes from Lipotes vexillifer, assembly GCF_000442215.2. Classification (NCBI taxonomy): domain Eukaryota; kingdom Metazoa; phylum Chordata; class Mammalia; order Artiodactyla; family Lipotidae; genus Lipotes; species Lipotes vexillifer. Next base: position 575,368 of record NW_006777435.1, read on the forward strand.
TGGGAGCCCCGCTCCCGGGCGGCAGCCACCAGCTCCTCAGCCATGCGCAGCCCGCTGCCCTGCTGCCCGACCAGGTGGCTCTGCACGAGGCCGGCCACCTCCTGGTGGGGGACCACGTCGAAGAAGCCATCGCAGGCCAGCAGCAGGTAGTCCTCGGAGCCCGTCAGCGCCCGCGAGGCCGTGTCCGCCTCCCCAGACACATAGGGCTTCTGGAAGACGTCCCCTGGGCGCGGGAGAGAATCGTGAGGGCCATGCCCCTGCAGCTGTCCCCTCCCCAGGCCCCGGCCTGCCTGTGGCCACCCCGCCTCCAACACAGGGTGAAAAGGTAGCTTCGCAGGGTGCCAAGTGCTCCAAAGGAACAGAGCAGGGCGATGCGACAGACTTGCCATGTGTCCCTGCGGGCAGAGTCAGAACCCAGCAGGGCCAAGGGCAGCTGCCTACAAGAGCTGTCTCACTTCAGAGGGGACACAGGCCGAGGATGCTGCCCGGGTGTGGCCCTGGCCCTCTCCAGCCCCTGCGGCTCCCTGCACACCCAACGGGCACCTCAGCCGAGTCGGGATGCTGGCTCTGCCTCCCATGCACCCTCTCCCATCCCCCTATTGCAGGAGAGAACAGGGCACAGCCTCCGCCAGATCCTGCCCTGGGCTTCTCTCCTGCTCAGGCCTCCCCTGAGGGCTTCCCGCTGGTCCTCCTCCCCTGCTGTGGCCCCGACTTCACTTCTCCCCAGGGCACGAGCCAGACATGTTGCTCCCTGACACGGAGCTGCCCAGTGGTCCCCTCTCCAGTCCCAGTCCCCTTGGAAGGAGCCTGACCCCTCCTGGCCTCCATGTGGGCCACCTCCTGGGGTCCAGCTGTAAGGAAGGCACCATGTGTGTCAAGAAGCACAGAACATTTCAGGAGGCTTGGAGGGGCCAGGGCCAAATCTCAGGTTGTGGTGGGGGAGCAGGCAGGGACCGATTTCTCAGCCCTGGAGGGAGGTCTGAGCCCCAGACCAAGGCCTGGCAGCCACAGGAGAAGATAGGGTGAGGGAGGGGTGCCGTTTTTCTCACTTTTTTTTTAAGGTAGAAAAAAGAATCATCAGCGTGAAAGGTGGGTAGGGGAGGGTGAGCCTCATTTATAGACTGTCTATTAAAAATTACCTTTAGCACATACAGTAACTGCCAAGGGTTTCCTCCTAGATCTTTCTGAGAAACTGTTTTAATGAATATAACAAGCTGCAATTATCTGTGCAGGATACAAGTTTCCAAGGTGGCTACACCTGTGCTCTGGATTCACCAGAGCCCTTTTGCAATCTGACTGATGAGCAGGTGAGGCTGCATTCCCAGACCACCCGGTGAGCACATTCCCAGGCCCTGGGGCCCCCTCCCACCCCCCTCACCTCCTTACCGATGGCTCTGGAGACGGCCAGGGTCCCATTGACCCTCCAGCAGTCCATGTGGGACACGAAGCCACCCAGTGCCTCGATGCGGTCCTTCTCGTCCTGCGGAGACAGCCAGGGTGGGCCGGGTAGGCCGCGTGTGCCAATGGCGTGCCCGCGCTGCCCAAGGGGAGACCAGCTGGTTCCAAGGCAGCACTGGGAGCCACGGCTTTGATCAACGCCCAAGGGAAGGCTTAGTGAGGCAGTGAGAGATGATGAACAGCCTAAATCATCCCAAAGATGCAGGAACGGCTAAGCAGGTGATGGTGCCAACAAAGACGGACGGCCAGTCCCCGAGCAGCCTTTCGGGGTCCAGGAAATGCTCACGGCAGCAGAAAGAGCCAGAGCCCTGGGGTCCAGGTGGGGATGCTGTGCCTCCCTCAATGGACCAAGCATGTGTACCTGCGGCCACTCTGCAGAGCTAGATGAAACCTGAACCAGGCCCTGGACGAGCCCTGTGCCCCTGCGTTCTTGTCCTTTTCACCCCACCCCTACCCCCATCCAGGCGCTGTTTGGCTCCACAAAGGACGACGGTGCTCCAGGCGTTAAGAGGACAGCACAGAGGCCTGGTCTAGCCATGAGTCCTAAAAACCGTTTCGGTCCTATAAACTCCCCTGAAGGAGAGGTTTCCCAGACGTGAGCCTGCTGCCTGAAGGGTGGTAACACAGTGCCTGTGCTGGAGCAAAACCCCATTGCCCCATGCCCTCCCCTGTGGCTCCCACCTCTGTTACCTCACCTGGTACAAGGCTGGGGCATCCTGGGGCTCGGGGCACCCCTATCTTCACCTCTTGTCTCCTGGGATACCCACCGCCTCGGCTGCCCTCTCACCTCATCCTTCCCACCTGCCCGAAACAGCTTCCCCAAGGGCAAGCCCAGAGCTGGTGGCCGGTGGGTGGGTTCCCAGCGGCTTGGCTCACCAAGGCTCCCTGCCCACTGCTTCCTCTCACCGGCCCCACCTCCTGCCCACTCGCCCAGGGCTGAGGGGCTGAGGGGCTGACCTGTGTGCGCCCAGGCAGGTGGCCGTTCCTCCTATGCTCCCTGCCACAAGGCTGCGCTCTCCCGCTTCCCCCCTACCTCTGATGAGACTCGCTCAATCTCCTGCCACACCCTCCCCATTGCAGACCCTGCAGTTCCACGCGTGGCCCCCGGGCCCATATCCCCAGCCCCTCCAGTCTTCACGGGGTGTCCCACCAGCCCCCACACTCCCAGGGAACATCCCACCCCGAGCTCCCCGGCCCTCAGACCCCGGCCCTCATCACCCTCTCAGAGGCCCAAGGCCTCTCTGGCTCCCCATCCCAAAGCCTGGCCGCCCTCTTCTCTGTCCCTCCTGACTTGACAGGCAGGTCCTCCCTACAGCTGGCTGACGACTACAGTGGCATCTTTGTGACCCAGGTCTCAGCTTGCCCTCCGCTGGTCCGATCATTCCAGAAGCCACCAGATTGCTTACAAAGTGCCTCTTGCCCCAGGAGCAGAAGCCGTGAGTGCCTCAGTGGCCGGTCCTGGCTTAACCTGCTCTCTCCTGGACCCCAGGTCTGCCCTGCCGGGCCCACACCTGCCTTGGGATCCGGCTCTGCCTCCTTCCCTCTCATTTCCACATCTCCCAACAGCTTGTCCATGCCCTGCAGCTCTCAGCCCCAAGTCTGGTCCCTTCCAGCTCCGACTCAGCGTCACCTCCTCCCTGAAGCCCTCTTCCCCCACAGCCCAGGTGGCTGACCACTCCCCACCTGTGTGCAGGAGAGGACCCTGCCCATTAACTCCACTTACTGCGCCACCTGCTGGGCAGAGGGACCAGCTCTCCCCCACAGCTCTGGGCTCCATGTTGCTGTGACAGGAAGGGCTCGCGCGGGATTTCTGGCAGCTAAAGCCCCAAGCTTCACGGGACCCCCCGCCGCTCGAGTCAGGCAGGGAGCCCTCCCCTGGAGGAGCACCAGGAGTTTCCGGGGAAGATGGTCCAGGGCCCCTTTACGTCCTAGTCTCCCTGACCACCTGCCTGCCCGGGGGCCCCTTACCTGCCGCTCAGGTCTGTGTGGCTCCATCAGCTTCACCACCTGCCCCTGCTGCACCAGGACCACCTGGGAGTCCCCGAGCCAGGCCACATGCAGAGTGTTCCCAGCGATGAGCGCGCACACCCCTGTAGTGCCGCTCTGCAGCCGCTGCAGGGAGAGGGTGCACGTGGGTGAGGATGGCGAGGCCACCACAGGCACACGCCCCACACTGGCCAGACACCAACCCCGGAGCAGCGCTGAGCAGGAAACAGGAACAGACCGATGCACGCAGGGACCGGGCAGCAGGAAAGGGGCATTTACGTCAAGTCAGCAGAGCAGACTTTGCCATTTCACAGTGTCAGAAAGCAGACAGGTGGGTGTCTGGGGAGCTGGGGGGCGGGGATGACCAAAGATAGAAGAAACTTTGGGGGTGATGAATACCTCTGTTACCATGGTGAGGGGCACACGGGCACAGACATGCCAAAACCTACCAGACGGTACTCTTTGGACAAGTGGAGTCTCTTACGTGTTAATTACGTATTGGCAAAGGTGTTTTTAATAACACAGCCTAAGCTAAACAGCTCTGCCTCAGAGACTCCTTTCTTCACTACAGCAGCAGCCCTGAGCTCCCGGCTGGCGGGGCTCCCACCTCACAGTCTTAGACCTGGAAGGTTTTCTGTTTAGATTCAAATCCAGCCTTGTTGATTCTGGTGAGGTCTGTGCTCAGAGCATCTGATGACAGTGCCTCCTGCCCCCACCACATCTCCTCAGGCTTGTCGACGGGGCCAGGCCTGAGCTCTCTGGGCCTGTTTCTCCATCTCAGAAAGGGACACGATCTTAGTATCCACCCTGCTAGGAGGACCCCCGAGGTTCCAAGGTGAGGTTCACTGGGCAGTAAGGTCACAGAGGGACCGGATGCGTCCTTTCTTCTTTCAGAAACAAACGCCTCATAGCGGTAATTGCCGACACCAGCAGCCTAGGGAGACCTGCCCGGGGGGAGGTGTTTGGGGGGTGGGGAGCCTCAGGTGGACCACGTGTTGCTGCTTCCCGTTATTGCCCTTTGCCGATGGTGCGTTTTTCACAAATTGAAGGTTTGTGGCAACCCTGCCTCGAGCAAGTTTATTGTCACCATTTTTCCAAGAGCATTTGCTCACTTCCTGTCTCTGTGCCACATTTTGGTAACTCCTGCGATATTTCAAACTTTTTCATTATTATTATTCTCTGTCACGGTGATCTGTGATCAGTCATCTTTGATGTTCCTACTGCAAAAAGATCAAAGGCTCAGACGGTGGCTAACATTTTTTAGCAATAAGGTGTTTTTTACGGTACCTGTGTTGTTTTAGACGTAATTTTGCTGCACGCTTATAGATGAGGGTACAATGTAAACATAGCTTTTATCTGCACTGGGAAACCAAAACATTCATGTGACTCGTTTTATCCCAACATGCATGTTACAGAGGTGGTCTGGAACCAAACCCGCAAGATCTGAGGTCTGCCTGTATCGGTGCTGTGTTTTGTTTTCTGTACTTTACGACGTTTAGACAAATCAAGGGCCTTCTGAATCCTGAGGAAAGTACCCCTCCCAGGTCTAATTCTTAAAGAGAGCAAATGTCTCCCCAGGGAGTGTGCCTTTTCTGCACAAGCCAGGTGGTCTGAGCGCATGTCCTCAGCCATGGTCCCTTGCCAGGCCAACATCTCCCTGGCCTGGATGGCTGGGGACCACCCTGTAGCCCGGAGCCTGTCAGGCTTACTCAAACTATCTGGTCCTCAGCTTGTGACGTGCCTGCCTACGGAGGTCACATTGAAGCCTTGGGGCCACGCTTTCCTCTCTCTCGGCCTCCTGGCTGACGCTGGTGCTCCCCATGTGGCCCTGAGTGGGGTGGCGTCTCCTCTTGGGAACCACAAGGCAGATGCCTCTGCATCTGTCATCCCACTGTACCTGATTAGGAGAAAATCCTGGGTGCATTTTAAGACAAGCTGCCCTTCCCCGTGAGGCCCTCACACCCCCTGCTAGAGTGGGGGCAGCCTCACACTGCTTCTATTCAAGCCCCCTTCCAGGCACAAGTGAAAGGACACGACTGCCAGCAGGGTTGAGCAAGGGCCTTCTGCCAGCACCAGCCATTTCGGCTTCCTTCCCTCTGTGAGGCCTGGCTCCTCTGGCCCCACCATGGTTCTCACCTCTCGCCTGGCTTTCCAAAGGAACATCTCATCGGTGCAGCGGAAGGCTGCTCGCAGGGCCCCCGCGGGGTCAGTGGGCAGCTCTGGTCGGTGGGCAGCGACAGCGTGCACATGCACAGATGCGTACCTCGCGGCGTCCACCCCTCCGTGACCATCGAACACGGCAAAGTAAGCACGGTCCACAGAGTCCTAGTGGGGAGCGTGGTGGGGGTCACAGTCCTGCCAGCCCTGGGCCTGACTGAGGCCACAACCTAGCCAGACTCTCTGGTCTGGGGGTGGAGATGGGCACTTCTGGGACAGGGTGTGGCGGGACAGCACGGTTTCCACCACTAGACAGGCTACGTTGGGGGGGTCTGGGAGAGGATGACCCTCGGGAGCCTCAACTTCTGCTCTGGGCCCAGCTGGGGGGAGAATGGGATGAGGGGAGAGGTGCCAGGAGGCTCCCAGTGGGTGGGGAGAGCAGGCTCAGCAAGCAGGGGTCCAGGTGCATGTGGTGCTGGGGCCTCCCGTTCCTTAGCCCCTCAGCCGGGAAAGCCAGGGGCTGGGGGCTGCCCAGGCCTAGGAGCGCTGGGACCTGGCCCCCTGACAGCAGCCGTGGCCATCCCTCCTGTCTCGGCTCCAGCTGGCAGCCCTGCTCGGTACCCAGGGTCCTCCCCCGCCCTTGCAACCTCCCACTTCCCACCCGGCCCTCCCCACCCAGGCAGAGCACTCACCGATAGGCCAAAGAGCAGGTTGAAGGCAGGGAGGCACACGTGCCGGTCCTCCATCCTGCGGCGGGCGTTGCGGATGGCGTGCACGGAGCCCAGCCACTGCCGCTGCGGGACCCGGGCAGCCATGGGCACCTGCTTCTGCCACTGGCTGCACACTTCCCAGAGCCGGTCAAAGAGGCTCCGCGCCAGGCCCGCAGCATCCAGCACTGAGGGGTAGGAAAGGGGGCTGTTAGGGAAGCGCCACCGCAGGCCCTCGGGGGCTCCCCACTCTCCACCCCCTTCCCATGGCCCCTGTAGCCCATTGCTGCCCAGGGCCTCCTGAGCACAGCAGCCTAAGAAACCGTGCAAACAGCCTGTGTCATCAGCATGAGAAGTGTCTGGTTTGGCAACACACACAAGGAGCACCTCCCCACCTCAACATGGCGAGCCCACGACCCTCACGGGAGCCCACCCCAAGGAAAGAGCCGGATACGCAAAGATAATTTAAGAACAAGTACAGAATCATTTATAATTGTGCATTAATTAGAAATAATATACATCCAACAACAAAGTAAATTATGGTCTGTTCTCCCGGCGACGAATTAAGCTGCTATTTTTAACAACTAAACACGTAACTGCCATTCGGCCCAGCAATTGCACCCTGGGGCTCGAATCCCAGAGAAATGGAGACTAGTTCATGTGAGACATGCGCCCGGTGGTCCCAGAAGTGTTATCTGCAACAGCTAAATGCTGGAATCAGCCCAGACATCCTTTAACAGGTGAACGATAAACTCTCAAACATCGCACCCCAAACAGTGCTCACAGGAAGGAAGGAAAGAGCTACTGACGCACAGAGACCTGGGCAAATCTCAGGGAACCACACTCAGTGAAAAAAGCCAATCCCATGTGATTCCATTTATACACATACTTGAAACAACAAGATTATAGAGATGGGTGGCTGTCAGGGGTTAGGGTGGGGAGGGGGTATTACTGGTAGCCATAAAGGTAACATGACATCCTTGTGGGATGAGATTACGTCATGATCCTAGTCGTGATATTTCACTAGTTTTCGAGATGTTACCATTGAGGGAAACAGGATAAAGATGCAGGGGGTCCCTCACTGTTATTTCTCACAACTGCACGCAAGGCTATGGTTACCTGAGTTTAATTTTAAAAAGTTAAAGGGTGAAACAGAAATAGACTTTGCAAGCATATGAGATGCTCATGTCACGACATTTAAAAAAATTGATATTAAGAAAAAATGTGAAAAAAAAAGAAAGAGAGGAGATTACACATATGGTTTGATCATGAGAACGTGAAAAGCCTTCAACCCGCTTGGGCCCAGAAGATAAGAGGCGGGAAAGGCATAAACCTCGTAAGGTCAGCAGTGGGCATCCGCAGGGCTGGGTCCGCGGCTGAGGCTTTTCCTTAAGGACACTTTTTTGTGCTTTTCCCATATTCCACTACAACCAGGAGCTGGTTTTAAAATTCTTCCATAAATGCTTTGCTACTTCTCCCTTCGAGAATGGGGCCTAATCCCCTCCCCTTGAGGGCAGGAAGGAGGACCTCGGCCCACAGACTCCCACAGACTCCCGAGGCCGCTCAAGGGAACTGCTTGCTGGGGCAGGGCGGGGCGGCTGGAGTCTCCACCTGCCCGGCCACACAGAGGTCTCAGTCATACCTCCGCCCTCAGGAGTTGATTCTTTTTTTAAAAAAATTAATTAATTTTTATCTGTGTTGGGTCTTAGTTGCGGCATGCAGGATCTTCTGTTGCGGTGCACAGGCTTCTCTCTAGTTGTGGCGTGTAGGTTTTCTCTCTAGTTGTGGTGCATGGGCTCCAGGGCGTGTGGGCTCTGTAGTTTGTGGCACGCGGGCTCTCTCACTGAGGCGCATCAACTCAGTAGTTGTGGTGCACGGGCTTAGTTGCCCCGTGGCATGTGGGATCTTAGTTCCCCGACCAGGGATCGAACCTGCGTCCCCTACATTGGAAGGCAGATTCTTTACCACTGGACCACCAGGGAAGTCCCAGGGCAGTGATTATTATAACACCTGAGTGATGCCAGTTTTGCAAGAATGGCTTCGACAGACTGATTTGACTGTGTTCTACTCCCATGACAGGGGCGAGCTGTTAAGGGCGGCGGGCCCAGGCCTGCTTGGAGGGCAGGGCCGGCCCCAGGCCTGGCTCTAGGGTGTCAGCTGCGCAGTTCCTTCCCGCCAGCAGGTGGCGCTGACTTCCCGCTGGACGTGGGCGGAGCTGGCGGGGTGCCCCTTTGTGGGCTGCGCGCGGGCTCTACAGAGGACAAAGGCGGTTTGTCACCCGCACAGCCTCAGGGCAGGAATTCAGAGCTGGGCTGGGCTGGGCTGGAACGCAGCAGCCGGGCGGGGAGCCAGAGAACAGGGTGGGGGGCGAGGCCACGTGTCCCCCCCCCCCCCCCCCCCCCCCCCCCCCG
>NW_006777435.1:584447-585214 GCF_000442215.2 Lipotes vexillifer
CCCGCCCCCCGCCCTCCTGGCTCTGCCCTCTATGTGGCATTAATGCCGAGTTTAAAGGGACATAGCTGGATAGTAATTATGTGAGTGGTGGAGGTGTCAGGTAACCATCTGCAATGCATAAAAGGACTGAATCGACACATTGTGCACTTAAATTACAGTTACAAGTCAATTATGTCTCAATTAAAAAACAAACAATAATAAAGCAACACTGTCCAATAGGAAATGGCAGAGGGGAAATCTGCTGAGGCTCCAACTGCCCCCCACCCCCCTGCCCACCCCAGGGCTGGACCCCAGGACCCACCCTGCTTCTCTGCATCCAGACTGGCCCACAGCCCCGCACCTTCTCCAGCAGGTGTGGAGGAACTGAGACCCTGCTCAGGCGGGGCTTACCCAACACTCTGCCAGGGCCTGGCCCACAGGCTCTCACTCTCTGCAGTTCTGGTCCAACATGAACCGACTTTTGGGTGGAATACAGTTGGAAGGAACTACTAAGAAAGGGACAGAAAGGCCTGCAAAACAAGGGCCCTGCCTGATCCAAGGCTCATTCCCATCCTGGGCTCCTTTGGCCACTGACTGCTGTCCCAGGAACAGGACACAGGCCTCTGTGGCGCCTCCCCAGGCTCTCAGGGACCCTCGAGTCTCCACCTGACAAGGGTCCCAACCTGGATCAGCTGAGACATGGCCCGAGCTCTGGGTTTTCTACCACTGGACCCCGGGACCGGCTCTCGCATCAACACCCACTTGTCACCCGCTGAAGTGGAAGAGCG
>NW_006777435.1:585224-593418 GCF_000442215.2 Lipotes vexillifer
TGAGGCCTGTTGGCACCTCGGGCTCCTCCTGTGTGACCCAGGACAGGGCTGTTTGTCTCCCGGGCTGCGGCGCTCACCCCGCTGGCTCCACGCTGGGGAGGTCTCTCCCCGTGTCTGGTCTCTGACACCCTGTCGTAAGCACATGAGCCCAGCGCTGCCCACAACCTCCCTGTCTGCCAGAAAAACGGGAAAGGAAAGGGGGGCCAGGTGAGCCCTGACACTCCCCTGCAGCCTGGCCCCCATCTGGCTGGAGAATGTTGCCCAATAAGCCCAGGGCCCCAAGAGGGAGACTCACGGGTCACAGGGGCCTCCTCTTCCTCCTGCTCCGGCAACTTCCTGAACTCAGAAAGGTCCATCTGCAGCAGCTGGGAAACTGCCTCGTGGGCCAGGCAGGCAGCAAGTGGTGGCGGAGCACTCCTGGGGGCATGAACCTGGAGTGAGGGGCTGGCTCCTCAGCAGGAGCCAGCACCCCAGAGCCTGCCCCACACTCCAGGCAGAGACCCCCAGCCCCTTTCTGCTCCTGGAGGCCCTCCCAGAGGTAGCGGTGACCACTCACACTCCACGTGCACCCACGACAGGCAGGTCGGCCTCTGGTCCTCGTGCAGCTGGACGGCCATCCACGCAGTACCATTTATGGGGCCCTCACTGGGGCTAGTGGGGACGGGGAGTCACAGATGTGCGAGCTGCCTCTCTGCTGGTCACAGTGGCCAGGCCAAACTGCCCGACGTCCAGCCTTATTTATACCAGCTCCTGGTCCCCAATACCAGCTGGGGACCCTTGGGGGTTGGGGAGTCCTATAAGTTGAACTGTGTCTCCCAAAATGTGTATATTACAGCACTAACCCCCAGTGCTTCAGAATGTGACCTTACTTGGAAATGGGGTCGCTGCAGATACAGTGAGTTAAAATGAGGTCCCACTGGAGTAGGCTGGGCCCCTAATGCAGTAATGCTGGTGTCCTTATCGAAAGGGGAAATTCAGACAGAGACCCACAGGGAGATGCTCTGTGAAGGTAAAGACTGGTGAGCTGAGCCTATAGCCGAGGACCGCCAGCAACCGCCAGAGGGACCAGCCCAGCCGACATCCTGCTCTGGGACCTCTAGCCTCCAGAATCCTGAGACAATACGGTTCTGTTATTTAAGCTGCCCAGCGCTTTGTCACGTACGCCCCAGGAAAGGAATCCAGGGAACGTGGGACCCATGGGCAGTGTCTGGAAGATCAGGCTGTGTGCAGCCCAGGGCATCCCTGGGCAAGGCAGGCTGTTGGGACAGCTGGTGAAGGGGAACCTGGGGAGGCAGCATGACCTTGGTGTGGCTTGAAGAGAGACATGATATAATCCAATTGGCCTTTTTAATTTTTATTTTTAAATTTTATATAATTTTTTTGCACTTTGATTATTGTGCTTTGCTTTACTGCACTTTACATACACTGCAATTTTAACATCTTTAGTGGAGTATAATTGCTTTACAATGGTGTGTCAGCTTCTGCTTTATAACAAACTGAATCAGCTATACATATACATATATCTCCATCTCTTCCCTCTTGCGTCTCCCTCCCTCCCACCCTCCCTCCCACCCCTCTAGGTGGTCACAAAGCACAGAGCTGATCTCCCTGTGCTATGCGGCTGCTTCCCACTAGCTATCTATTTTACATTTGGTAGTGTATATATGTCCATGCCACTGTCTCACTTTGTCCCAGCTTAGCCTTCCCTCTCCCCGTGTCCTCAAGTCCATTCTCTAGTAGGTCTCCGTCTTTATTCCTGTCTTGCAATTGGGCTTTTTCAGACTTCCTGGCCTCATCTTGGAGGGTGGGCCTGGCAGTGGATGGGAGGGGACAGAGCAGGCATTGGGCAGGGGACTGGGCGGGTCCACAGTGAGTCTCAGGTTCCACTGAGGTCAAGAGGCCTGTGGCCAGTGGGTATGTGGTCTGGGTGGATGAAAGGGGTGGGGCAGAGAGCGGCCGGAGCAGCTGGAGAAGTGGGGTGACCCCAGGGGTGCCACCTGGGGCAGAGTCTGGGAAGCAAGACCTCGCTGGCTGCTACCAAGGTCAGACAGGCTGCGCAGAGCAGAGCTGAGGGTCAGCGCAGGCAGGAGTGGGAAAGCAAACAAGGGGGATGGAAGCCTCCAGTACAGTACGGGACAAGAGGGACACTAGGCAGCTCCAGGAGGTCGGGGGGTGGAGAGACCAAGGCCAGTGGGAAGCACTATAGGAAATTCTTTCCACAGGCTCCAGGGCCTGCCCGCCTAGCCCCCAGCCTCGGGGGCCCGCTCCAGCCACAAAGGCCCCTGGCTCCCCGAGTATAAGGGGTGGCTCCATCCCCCAGCTGTCCCTGCAGCCTCTAGGACTCATCCTGCATCCTGACCTGTCCCCGAAGTCTGGGCCAGGTGGGTGGGCACATCCCTCTGGGCGTCCCAGTGTGTGTCTACAGATGGCCTTAGGGATCTACTGGGATGAATTTGTCATTTTTTAAAATGAGATAGTGACTCAGGGGAGCAGCCTCTGGACCTGCCTTTAAAAAACAACCAGCCATGGACTTCCCCGGTGGCACAGTGGTTAAGAATCCACCTGCCAAAGCAGGGGACACGGGTTCGAGCCCTGGCCTGGGAAGATCCCACATGCCGCAGAGCAACTAAGCCCATGCGCCACAACTACTAAGCCTGTGCTCTAGAGCCTGCGAGCCACAACTACTGAGCCCACGTGCCACAACTGCTGAAGCCCACGTGCCTAGAGCCCGTGCTCTGCAACAAGAGAAGCAACCACAATGAGAAGCCCCAGCACCACAACGAAGAGTAGCCGGAACTAGAGAAAGTCCGCGCGCAGCAACAAAGACCCAAAACAGCCAAAAATAAAAATAAATTAATTAATTAAAAAAAAAAAAAAAGAAAAACAACCAGCCAAGGCAAGAGAAGTGTGTTCCTCTGCCGTGTGGGGATTTCCTGCCAGCCTCTGGGCTTTCCTGCCAGCCTCTGGGCTTTCCTTTTTCAGGGCGGGGAGAAGTGCACCTCTGCTCCCGGCGCTGGGGGCAGTGAGGCAGCTTCCGGCCATGGAGAGAGGACAATGCCTGGATGTGGGCCCCAGCCTGGCTTCCTGGCTGCCCTCCCATCTCATCCAGGGGTCCTGCCCGGTGTCCTGAGGCCCCTAAAGATGACAGCGATGCCTCGGAGACCAGGACCAGGTACCCAAGAAATAAGAACCGATCTTATCTAGCCACCTTGGGGTTTCCAAGGAGCCTCCAGTCTAGAAGCAGAAATGAAAATGCACATCAGTGGCTATAGTGTCAGGGACGCACCACTTAGGGACCTGAGAGGTGACCGCTGACCACAAGGGGAGGACTGGAGGTAAATCACCGCAGTCCCGACCTCGTGATCTGACTCCTGGACAGTCTCACGCAAGATTCTATTTACAACCCGAAAAACCCCACGGACCAACACACTCGGGCCTGGATAGCCAAGAGCCTGCACACGAGCTGCTGGGACATGTGGGTAGGGGCCCCGACCGCCAGACGTGTGTAGACGTGTGACATCTGTGTCTACACAGTAAAGAAATACTAGGGAAGGACAAAAATAAATCCATTAAAATGGCTGGAAAATATGAGACTTTAAAATTCCTTCAAGGTTGGGAATTCCGTGGCTAGTTAAGACTGCGCTTGCACTGCCAAGGGCCCAGGTTCGATTCCTGGTCAGGGAACTAAGATCCCGCAAGCTGTGCGGCAGAACCAAAAGAAAAAAAAAAATCCTTCAAGATGGATTCATGGGGGGCCTATAGGGGCCATGGGAGCCCACCTGCACCACCCCTGACAGCCTCAGGCTCTGGGGCTGTGAACCCTGGCCTCTCGCCGATCACCGATGGTCTCAGACCTGCTATGTCATCTGCTAATTAACAGGAGCTCATTCACCCCCTGTGCTCAGGGCCTGGTGCTCTCCCCACTGCCCCAGCCTTACCCGCTGCTCGGCCTTGAGGGGCCCCGCTCCACCTTGAGAGTTTCCCCCTACTTGAGGGGGAAACTTGAGGCACCTGCCCTCCCCCATAACTAAACTCACCCCCCAAGGCCCTACCCGCAAGAAGGTCCTCTCGCCCTCCTCATGCCTGGCAGGGGCACCAGCCCTGTGTCCAGTGGCTGCTGGGGATTCAGGGCCCCTCAATGTTCCTTCTGTTCCCCAAGTGCCACTGTGGTGTCTGGTGGGTGCCAGGCCCTCCCTCCTCTACACTCCCAGCCCCTTGTCTCTCCCACATCCAGCACCCAGACCGCCAGCGTGGCCTCGTCAGGCCCCAGGCCTGCTTGGCTCCACTGATCTGCTTTACGGCACCTGCCTCTGAAATATTTTCCCAAAGCAAAACAAAGCAGCCCGCATCGCCCTCTGCACACACCACACCGAGGGACAGGTCACCGGCATTTCCCCCGAGCTCCATGGATGCGGCCCTGGAGTGGGCCCGCAGCCTTTACGTTCCTATCTCTGACTGTTATGGAGCCTCGGGTCCCACCAAGCGGTGCCCCGGGGGTGCGAGAGGGTGGGGCTGACCTGCCACGAAGAAAGAGCACTTGGGGACATGGAACGCCACCGCAGAGACCGGGGTGTGTCCCAGCACAAGGGGTAACCCAGTGACTAGGGCTGGTGGGTGCAGCCCCTGGGGAGGGATGAGGTTCACAGGGGATGAGTGACCCACCAGCCCTCACCCATGAGCCTCCCTTGTGGCTGCTGGTGGCGCACGTCTCCCCCAACACCTGCCAAGCTGGTCGTGTCCCTCTCTGAACCTTGTCTTCACAGCCTGTGAAACGGGGACAGTGCCACCACCTCTCAGGTCTTGGTGGCCAGGGGACTGCCAGGCCTCAGGCCAGTCTCTTAGCCTCTGCCTCCCTGACTGCAAGACAGGATAGAAATGGGACCTACTGCTAGCACCCATCAGGGGTTGAACTGTGTCCCCTGGAAAGGTCTGCTGAAGTCCTAATCCAGTGGCTCAGGACGTGACCTTGTTTGGGGTTAGGGTCTTGGCAGGTATAAGATGAGATCACACAGGAGCAGGGCCCCTAGTCCAACAGGACTGGTGTCTTTACAAGAAGACGAGAGACACAAACAGACAAGGAGGACACCTGGTGACAACAACAGTCAGTCTGGAGTGATGTGTCTACAGGTCAGGGCACACTCAGGACCAGGTGACACCAGAAGCTAAGAGGAAGGCCTGGAGCGGCCCTGCCTTCCGGCCCCCAGGACAATGAGACGGGGCACTTCTGTTGCTCTAAGCTGCGTGGTCTGTGGCGCTTGGCGGTGGCCGCCCTGGGAAACCCACAGGGCTGGCAGGGGAGTTCTGCACAGAACGTAGTCAGCAGGAGCGGAAGGCAGGGGGTGGAGGCAGCCGGGGTCAGGGTCGTGCCCTGTGCTCCCCTCCCCCTTCCATCCTGGGCCCCTGTCCCGGCACCCACACCGCTCACCTGCTGCCCAGGAAGCCCATGGCCAGCTCAGCCAGCTCGCCTTCCACCTCCTCCTGGCTCAGCATCGTCCCTGGGACCTTCCATGGCAAAGGGCTCTCTGGGCCCAGCGGGGCTGGGAAGTCGCGGAGGAGCTCGTCCAGGAAGCTGGGGCTCTCCTCTGCCTTCTGGCTGCTCTGCTGTGGGGTTCCCGAGGCCATGCCCAGAGCATCCTGGGGGGCTGCTGCTGGGTCGCTGGTCTTCATTCTGGGGAGAGACGTGAGGGTTGGCAAGAATACAGTCGATTGGCGCCCTACAGTGCTGAGTGCCTCACTTTCTTTGCTTCCCCTTGAATCATCGAGGGGCAGGCACCGCACCAAGTCCGGGGCTCCAGGCAGAAAGGCGGGGCCACCAGGCCTCACACACAGTTCCGGGGCCCACGTGGGAGGGACAACACTGAGAGGGGACGTGGGGGAGCCCAGAGAAGTGGCTTCAGGAGACAGAGCCCGGGGCAGAGGGATGTCCTAAAGGAGGAGGAAGGCATGTTCCTGGCAGAGAACGGCCGGTGTGGCCAGAGGCAGGCAGGAGAGGGACCCAGGGCCAGGCCATGGAGGCAGGTAGACACAGCCAGAGCAGGAGTTCCACCTGACCCCGGACCTGGGCAGCAGGAAGGTGAGAAGGTGATGCCACTGGGCCTGGGAGCCTGGAAGTCATGCCCAGAGGCGGGCAGGGCTACCTGATGGCATGGTCATCATACAGAGGGCGTGTGGGCAGGAGGGAAGCAGAGGGTTAACCCAGGAGAGTCAGGGCCTTTGGGACATGGTCAAGCCTTATAAGTCCTCTCAGGAGGAGTCCCAGGCCTCCTGAGGCTTAAAAGGTTTGTCCATGTCCACAAACACCCCGACCGTCCTGCGCTTCAAATGGGCTGGAGGATGGGGGATACAGGGGGCTCACTGCCCACTGAGGATCAGAGCTCCTAACTCAGCACAAGTCTCCTGGAAGAACAGAGACAGGACACAGCAGACAAGCAGGCATGGGGGCGAGGGGGAAGGGGAAGCAAGATGTGTCATCAGTGGAGGGTCTGGAGGGCAAAGGGTGAAGAATTAAGAAACAGGGAATTCCCTGGAGGTCCAGTGGTTAGGAGTCGGCGCTTTCACTGCTAGGGCCTGGGTTCGACCCCTGGTCAGGGAACTAAGATCCCATAAGCCATGTGACACAGCCAAAGAAAGAAAGAAACACAAAACCTCTCTCATCTGTCAGCGAGGAGAATTGGAAGTTAATTTCTTAAAGTAGACACACATGAATAACACAGAAACTGGGGCGCTTGTGATGGAAGCTTCTAGGGACAGGCTCCCACTCATGGCCATCCCTCCTGTCTGCTCACAAGTGAGTGACACAACACAGCTCCAGGCCGCAAAAAACAAATGAAGGACGTAAGATAAAGGACAATCAGGTGAGAGCAAGCTAGACACTGCGTTATAAACACAAGGGTCCGAGACTGTGAGATGGGGGGCCGGGCCGGGCGCCGTGGGGGTGGTAAGGGCAGGGAGGAGGCAGCCAGGCTGGCCTGAGCCAATGATAAACAACAGGAAGGTGGCGTGAACTTCCCAGGAAGCTCAGACACCCTTGGGCAGGGAAAGATAGACACTGTGATCATGACACAGACAGCTATTACGGCCAAGCTGCCTCTTTTGCCTGTGAAATGCTCTGGCCTGTTGCATAGCGGAGAGAAATGTGAGTGACGCAGAGCTGCCCCAGGCAACACTAGCCCCAGCTCCCCTGCAATTCTGAGTCCAAACAAATACGAGGCCCTGAAATTGCTGGTGGCCCAAAGCACGCTCATTAGATACGTGATTAGGGTCAAATGGTGCTCACTGACCTCCCAGGGCGCATGGGAGGGCCCACAGCCGAAAGCAAAGCACCGAATTCAGGCCCTTCGAATTCAGGCCCTTCACCTTCGACCTCGCTGATGGTGGTGGGGTTTTTGGGGGATGCAGGGGCCTCCTTTTTGCCTCCCAGCCTTGGGATGCTGTTCCTTGGGCCTGGACCCCAGTCCCCTGAGTCTGTTTCTCTGGTGGTTGGGAGCCCCTCCCCTCTGCAGCACCAAGGCCTGGTCTCTGCTATGTCCCTGTGCCCACTGCCCCATGCCCAGGCATGACTGCACCTGAGGGGAGAGGGCTGCTACTCTCATGGCCTGGCCCAGCCCCTCCTTTGCTGGATAGGTGGGCATCACCAGGACCTACCAGGCTTGTTTTCGCATAGCCTGGCAGAACAAAGGGCCAGGAAATGAGCCGGGGCATGGCTTTCCTTCTCTGGGGCCAGCTGGGGTAAGGGACAAGAGCACCTTCCTTCCTTGCCATCTTCTCAACCAGCTCCTGGATCTGTGACCTACCCCAGCTGATATGAGCCCAGGGCCCGAGACGACAGTGGGAGGGAGAAATTCCTGCCCAAAGGGGCCCAGAGGCAGCCCTGGGAGGGTCAGGAGGGGCAAGGGCAGGACCATAGCCCTGAGCTCTCCCAGGACCAACTGAGGAGCCGGTCAAGAAGGATGGAGGCCAGCAGGCAGGCAGTGAGATGGGGGGATGCGGCGAGGCTGGGCCTGGTGTGGGGGTCCTGACCAGGGAGCTGGTGAGAGGCTGGGGCGGGGGTGGGGGGGAGACTCCTGAACGAGGACCTGGGGGGGGGCGTGGGAGGGACACTGGGCCACCAGCCCCCACTGCCACCTGCTCCACCGGTCTGGCCAAATGTGGCCTGAGGCCAGGTCCTCCAGCTCCTGGAACGAAGTCCCTCTGC
>NW_006777435.1:593458-609240 GCF_000442215.2 Lipotes vexillifer
ACGGTGCTGCGACTAATACCCGCCAGGGGACTGCAGGGCCGCCACCCTCTGAGCGCACTTCCGCTGCCACCTCTTCTTGCACCCCCCCACCCCGCAATACCCCGTGTTATTACCCTCACCTTTCAGGCGAGGCATCAGCGAAAGGGCCAAGTTACCCAGCCAGGGTCCCAGTCAGGCCAAGGTGGGACTGCGGAGCCCGGCTGCTAACTGGACAGAACTCCGCCCACCCCTCATGGGCCGCCGACCCTGGGGCTGGCCGCTCCCAGGCCCCTCTTTTATTTCTGTGCTCATCGCCCAGGTGCAGCCCTGAGAGCTCCGGCCCTACCTCTGCTGAAATCCCCACGGCTGGGGCACAGCCGTCTTCATGGCTCTATAGCACTTCTGCTTGCATCTGACTTGTAAAAGCCCATTTTTCTTTTTTTTTGGTTTAAAATATTGATTATCCTCCAGTTTAACCATTTTGACTTCGAAGCTCAACCAACATGTGTTTGTACAACTGTGTTTTTCTCGGCAGTATGGACAAAACACTTGTCAAGTCCTGTTTGATTTCAGAACAGGAGTGAAGACAGAAACAGCAATCTTTAGGGAGGGAAACTGCATCACTGTTACAAAAGTATCTATTCACAGTTAAACATTTTTCTGCAAACATTTTTCTGCAAGCAGAGAGCCTTATTCCTTCGTTCATAAACAAACACCGGGAAGAGTACGGCAGAAACCCTTCCAGATATTTTCCCACATATGTTTTTTTTTTTTTGCGGTATGTGGGCCTCTCACTGTTGTGGCCTCTCCCGTTGTGGAGCGCAGGCTCCGGACGAGCAGGCTCAACGGCCATGGCCCACGGGCCCAGCTGCTCCACGGCATGTGGGATCTTCCCAGACCGGGGCACAAACCCGTATCCCCTGCATCGGCAGGCGGACTCTCAACGACTGCGCCACCAGGGAAGCCCCCACATATGTATTTTTTTCTTTTTAAAACACTTACGGTAAACTATACATAACATACGATTTATCATTCTACCCTTTTAAGTGTACAGTTCTGCTGCATTAAGCATGTTCACATTGTCGTGCAAATGCCACTTTTTACAGGCTTGACTTCTCACAAGATTATAAGCTGTACTCCCACACCCGGTCTCTCGGCTGTACCACGGCCCTCCGTGCAAGGCCCCTTTGTGCCCGGCTGCTGGCACGTTTGGGCAGAGGGAAGGTGTCGGCCTCCTCCCAACACTCCGCAGCAGATGGTGTGGGCTGGGAGGTGCAGCCTGAGGCCTGGCCCCTTGAAAGAGGAAGCTAAGACACTCTACTAAAGGCGGTGGGCAGAGAACAGGTCCTAAGGACAGGGCTGGCTTCAGGCCATATCACAAAGGAATTCTAGGAATGAACATGTGGAGGTTTTCAGAGTGGTCTGCATCCTGTTTACCTCTCTCAACTATGCTGAGTACACGCTGTTGGACTCAGCCAGGTTGCAATGAAGAAACAGACTCAGGGAAGGTCAGCAACCTGAGGCCACAGAGGCAGGAAATGGCAAAGCCGGAATCAGGTGGGGTCTGCCCACACCTTTTGTCATTTCCAGCTCAGTTGCAGGAGGAGGAGTGGACTGTGACAATAGGCCGGATATGGCACAAAAGCCAGAGTGAGCTTCATGTTCTATCTCCCATGGTGGGAGCACAGCTCACCCACAGAACTCGCGCCAGGGAATGTCATTAGGATGTGTCACTCAGGACGTGTCACTCAAGACATGTGTCCAGCTGAGTGGAAGGCTGTGGGGTGGCATCCATCACCATTGACTAGGCCCCACTATCTTAAGCCCTGCACTAAAATCCCTACAATCAGCTGCCTTATCTCCCTGTTGCACAGAGAGACTAAGGGGCTTGCCTGAAGTCACACAGCTGCACTGCTGGAGCCATGGCCTCCCTACCGGAGGTTCAATCTCATACGCGTCTCGCTAAAGCTGCTGTAGCCCAAGCACTGGCTTTAACTAAAACAACCTTAAATACGCTTGGGCGAGGGCCGGGTGGGGGCAGGCCAGGGGTGGAGGCGCTGAGGCAGAGCTGCAGTCTGGCAAAGGTGCGGGGGCTTCTGGGGTAGGGGTCTGGGCAGGGGCCCGGCCAGATGCTCCCATGCGGGCGGAGGGGAAGGAGGAACCCTAAGCACTGGGGGCACGTCAACCCTCAGCACCCCATCCTGCTCCACGGCCCTCGGCCCCCCGGCTCGGCCACACCCCCGCGGGCCCAACCCCCACCGCTGCACCCTGGGCGCACAGCCCCCAGGCCCGCCCCGGGCTCCCCGGGTCCCGGCTGCCGCCCCAGCTCTTCAGCCCCCACTCGGCTCCCAGCCCCTCGCGGCTCCCCATCTCGGCCTCCCCAGCTCCCCAACCCGCCCCTGCACCCCTGGCGCCGCCTCCGGAGCCTCCCCGGGCGCCGTCAGTACCCCGCCCGCGAACCACGGCACCCCGGGTCCCCACGGTCCTCACCTGCCACTCGGCCGCCCGGCGCCCTCTAGCCGCTCCCAGCCAACCCCGTCCACTTCCCGTCCGGCCACCGCGGGCGCCGCGCAGGCGCAGTCGGACCCAGGCGGGCGGGGCCGGCCTCTGCTGCCCCCTGGCGGTCCGCTGCGCGCGCCGGCGACCTCACCCGCAGTGCGAGCGCACCTGCGGCCTGCATCCCGGCCATTGCATCAGGTCTCTACCTGTGGTGGCTGTGTAGATGGGGCGGTGCCCAGAAATTAGGCAACTTGCGCAGTCAACAGACGGTTAGCAGCAGAACAGGGATGCGAGCCCACACTGCCCAGGGCCCACGACATTTTTAGGGACGGTTAGCTTCCAATGGCCACAAACACACACATTTAATATCTACAGGTCTGAAGATCAGAAGCCCGTAAGGTCTCAATGGGCTAGTTCAAGGGTCATCAGGGTGCCTTCCTTTCTGGGGGCTCTAGGGGAGAACGTTCTCCCTCCTTTTTCAGCTTCTAACTGCCCCGCCCCTTGGCTCATGGCCCCTCCCACCCTCAAAGCCAGGACCGAAAAGACCCTTGTGATGACTTTGGGCCACCCAGATGACCCAGGATAATCTGTTTTAAAGTCAGATGAGCAACCTTAATCCCACTTGCAGCCCTGACTCCCCTCCACCACGTCATCTAACAGCACAGTTCCAGGGACAAGGATCTGGACATCTTTGGGGGTCATTTTTCTGCCACCTTAGAAGCCCAGGAAAAAAAATATATATTTTTTGGCTGCACCACGCGGCTTGTGAGATCTTAGTTCCCCAATCAGGGATCAAACCCATGCCCCCTGCAGTGGAGGCACAGAGTCCTAACCACTGGACCGCTAGGGAATTCCCAGAAAATGTTTTAACGCCAGAAAAGATAAATGAACTTTTAGGTCAAAGAAAATGTCTTAGTATATAATATTTTCATCTTTATATCAATGCAATTGTAAAGCATAATTTAAACTTTTTATGGAGGAAGAGCTCTCAGAAGCCCCACTGGGGCCCTGCCCACCTGACCTCCAGGCCCACACATGGCTTTTGTCCATCCCAGGAACTAAGGTTCACTAACAGGAGGGTCTGGAGAACAAGCAGTTGGCAGATATGAAAGGAGGAGGGGGTGGGTGTGGAAGGCAAGGGGTGCCTGGCAGAGGAAGCAGGGTGGAGCAGGTGCTGCTCATCCCATTCGCCTCCTCACACCTTCCTAGATCCTGTAACCTGTCCATTACCATGGTGACCCCAGCAAGGCCCGCGGCTACTTCTTAGGACCTGTGACCTTGAACATGTTCCTTAGCTGCCCTGTGCCGTTTCTTTACCAGAAAAACGGGGACAATAGCAACCAACCTATCTCCTAGGGCTGTTGTGCGACCCCGCCTCAGTGTTTCTCAGTGTGCCCAGGACCACTTGCATCATAATGAATAAAGGGTGAAGTCTGAGAACCACAGTGTGGGTGAGGCAGTCCTGGGACAGAACTCCACATTGCAAAGCCCATGAACGCTGACATACCCATGGGCTTCCTCAGCAGGGCCCACACTAGACTCCTTGGAGCACTGATTCCATTCAAGGCTGGTGCTGGGAGATGACGGGGAAGCGAGACACCGCCGCTTGGCCAGGAGCTTGCCTCCTACTGGCGGGTGCTGGGCCAAGGACACGCTGGTGAGCCGACTCGTGTGCCCTGTAGCTTCTGTCAATCCCTCCCCGCTACATTCCATCCCGCCTCAGCTCCCAGCTCCGCTCCTGCCCTTGGGAAAGGAGCCTCCCCACATCACCCAGCCCACCCGACCCTGAGTTCTAGCCTCTAGGGTGAATCTACAACTGAGGTAGTGGTCCCTGTGTGGGCAGCATGGTTCTGACTGCCCCTTGCACAGGCTCCGAGAGGCGTTTCATGGAGCCTCTTCTTGCGGTGGAGCCTGGGCAGGGGGTGAAATACCGAAGTGTGGAGGCCTGACGTAAGTGCCCCTCGGGTAGAGCAGGCTTGGGAAGGGGGCAGGTGGCAGGCGGCCCGCAGGGCGGTGTGGCTTGTGGGGTACTTTCTCCACCTGGCACGTGGGCGATTCCCTCATGTAAACTGCTGCCTGCCTGTCTGAGAGGACGGGTGTTTGAGAACTGAAATGAGAATGGGCCCTAAGGGTGCAGGGCCCACGCTCAGACCCGCTCCCAGACGCCAAGTGGGGAGCAGGGGTCTGGCCCAGGGCAGTGGGTGGGAGTGAGGTCCAACATCCAGGGAGGCTTCTCCCAGACGCCTCCTCCCACCTAGGACAGCTGGTGGTGGTCAGCTGGTGGCTTCCTGCCTTCCAGGCGCTTGGGCTACCCCCAAGGCATGCACACAGTTACTGTGCCGTGTCTCACATGTGCTAGAACGTGACAGGAGCCTCGGACCGGGTCTGCTCCCCATTCTGTGTGTGGTGGCCTCCCTGCAGGACGCGGGCAGAGCGGGTACTAAGGGGGCGTGTGCGGGACGAGGGAGAGGCGAGCAGACGGGGCCGGAGGGCCAATGGGGGACGGGCACAACCCTCTGACAGCAGGCAAGGTCCCGCGAGCTGCTCGTTCTGGAGAAGGCAATGTGTTTAATGATTTCTGTAACCGAGAGGATGCCATGCAGAGCCTGGGCAAGGCCATCACACGAAGTAGGCAGCCAGGGCCGACATCTTGTCCTTGGGTCTCCTGGTGCCTGGCTTCCCCGCTGGCCTCCGGCCCCGGCCCCGGCCCCGGCCCTGCCTCCTCCCAGGCCCGCGGTGCATGGGGTGGCAAGAGGCTGCATGCTTCAGCTCCACCAACTCCTGGAAGACAGGGTCGCAGAAGACGCAGCCCGTGTGCTGCGTGCCATCACCCGGCAGTGGAGACCTGGCCTTGTTGAAGTCGACGTCCAGCAGGGCAGCCTCGCAGGTGCCGCAGGTGTCGGCAGACACACGCACGCGGTGG
Source organism: Lipotes vexillifer (assembly GCF_000442215.2). Lineage (NCBI taxonomy): Eukaryota > Metazoa > Chordata > Mammalia > Artiodactyla > Lipotidae > Lipotes > Lipotes vexillifer. The sequence goes on from NW_006777435.1 coordinate 598,860, forward strand.
GCATTCTCGAAGCAGTGCGCCACCACATTGCACCTGTTGCAGGCCACCCGCCACTTGGGGCCTGAGGTGGGGTCGAGCACCAGCACACCACTCTCGCACTCCACGCACTGGCCAATGCCCAGCATGCTCAGTGAGTGCTGGCAGGTGGGGTGTGTGCACTCGTTGCAGCCTGTGCCTGGGGGGGGTGCGGGGGGGGTACCATTATGCACACCCACCTGCCTGCCCACCCACCCTCGGGACCTCCACCCCAACCCTCATCCCAGCAGACTGAGCTCCTCTCGCCCTGTGCATGCCGGCCCTGGGCTCTTCTTCTCTGAGACCTCCTTGACCTTTGACGTCCCCCTACTCTGAGGTTTCCAGATAGCTTCCGGACGGCCTCCAGCCAAGTCCACCCCCCCTTTACTTTGCTCCCCGTGGCCCAGGTGGGGCCATCTGCTGCCCTGTAAGCTGCTGGAGGGCAGGGATGGGTCTCCCTGAGAAAGGTGGTGACTGAGGGCTCACCCCTTGCCGGGGGCGGCCCCCTCCCACTGCATCCTCTCACTCCCCCCAGCCCAGGAGCATGCCCACTGCCCAGATCACAAGTGATCTGACTACGGTCAACCATCCAATTGCGACTAGGCAGAGAGCGGCAGACTGGCCGGCTGGGCCCTGAGCAGTGCCCGAGCACACCTGGGTCCTTGGGGCCCTGTGCAGGGAGCTCAGGAATGGTAGGCGCGGGGTCCCCTCAGAGTCCAGCGTGGCATGAGCAGGGCTGGTGCTAAGGAGGGACCACAGGTGCCCCAGGGGACAGGCGAGCTGGCTAGGGAGGGAATGGCTCACCTTTCTTCATGTCTCGGAAGGGTGGGTGGTTGGAGCAATATGGGCACAGCGGGTAGCTCTTGCCCCGCGAGCCTGATGACCACAGAACCAGCTCGAAGTCGTCCAGCGGGCACCGGAGCTCCTTGTAGAGCTTGATGGTGCCGTTCTGGGGGAGGGTGTAGGTCTCATCACAGTGGGAGCAGTGCAGGCGGCTTGGCTTGGCCTGTGGCAAAGTCGGGGGGGTGGTCACAGGTTTGCTAGGGCTGCCGACCCTCCCGCCCACCCTCATTCTCCCCGAGACATAGGATACGTAACATGTAAAACATAATGTGTAACACCTATAACGTAACACATAGTGCATGATGCTAATGCATAACATGTGTAGGTAGCACATAGTATGGAGTATCACCAGGACCTCTCAGGCAAGGATCCCTGGTCACTGAATCTCAGAACACTTGCTCCACATGTACACAAAGGCAGTGCTAAAATCCCTGCATGTACATTAGTATCTGTGACAGCAAGGAACATGCTGTCAAGAGAACACGGACAGTGCATGTTTCAGTGGCCTAATGGCTTACGTGCTGCTGGGGGCAGTGGTGGGGGTTTGTTGGCAAAGCTGCCCAGGCCCCCCACGTCTCTCCGTGTGATGGCAGCTGGAGCAAGGCCCGCGGGTACGTAACATAAAACATAATGTGTAACACCTATAACGTAACACATAGTGCATGATGCTAATGCATAACATGTGTAGGTAGCACATAGTATGGAGTATCACCAGGACCTCTCAGGCAAGGATCCCTGGTCACTGAATCTCAGAACACTTGCTCCACATGTACACAAAGGCAGTGCTAAAATCCCTGCATGTACATTAGTATCTGTGACAGCAAGGAACATGCTGTCAAGAGAACACGGACAGTGCATGTTTCAGTGGCCTAATGGCTTACGTGCTGCTGGGGGCAGTGGTGGGGGTTTGTTGGCAAAGCTGCCCAGGCCCCCCACGTCTCTCCGTGTGATGGCAGCTGGAGCAAGGCCCGCGGGGTGGCAAGACCGCCCATCTGTGCACACCTACCCCGTGCGTCCCGGCCCCTCCCCCCCTACCTGGATGTACTTCATGAATCGGTGGCACTTCCCACAGCGGGAAAGAGGCTTGCCGGTGGCCGCCAGGGGCGAGAAGGACACCTCCATCAGCTCATCCATGCCTGAAAGTGAGCAGGGCGGGACTCACACCCCGACCCCGGGGTGCCCACCTCCACGGCAGCCGGTATACCGGGCAGGCTTGAGGGAGCTACCACACGGGGCCAAGAGTCTGAGGGTAAATACAGCCACCCCTGAGGGTGGGGGTCTTTGCGTCGGTAACTGAACGGCAAGTGGCAGCCCCGTTTGTCACACGAGCCGAGTGTGCTGCATGTGCTGTCACTACACTGGCTCTGTAATCCTGACAATGGTCCGGAGCCCAGAGCCTGGATCTGGGAGCTGGTATCGCTGCTGGAGGCGGCAGCCCTGACCAGGGTCCTCTGGCCAAGGAGCAGGGAAGAGGCGGGCCTCACCCGCGATGGAGTCCACGAAGTAGTGGAACTTCCTCTTGAAGACGTCCAGGGTGTGGCCCAGGACCTGGCGGTAGTCGGCTTTACCCTGGGCGATCAGGTTCAGCTGCTTCTCTACTGCACTGCGAATGGTGGGGAGCACTAGCTCCGCATCTGCGGAGTAGGGGACGCACTGTGAGCCCTCATGCCACGGAGCCAGGGCTGCCCCCACCTGTGATCTCCCCCGGGACCCCGTGTGGAGTGGCCAGGACACACCGTCTCCAGGACAGCGTGACAGGACGAAGCTGCTTGGGTGGGGTCTGTATTCCATCTCCCATGGGCCCCTCAGGACTCCTCAGGACAGACAGACAGCACCGCAGCAAGGACCCCAGGGCCCAGTCTGCAGGGAAGAGCCCACGTCCCCCCTTTTGGACCCTGACACACACCCACGTGTCCATCAGCCCTGCTATGGCAGCTCCTGGGAGTGGCCGGAGTGGCCTCCTTGTGGTGGGAGTTGCAGGCTCACTGCAGGGCTGGGTCTGTGAGGGGAGGCGCCTGGCAGCTGGACTCACCAATCTTGTAATAGCCGTGCACCAGTACAATACCAAGGTTGGTGGGCTTGAGTCGGCGCCCACTCTCCACGACCACGTAGTTACGCTGGCAGATGTTGTTGATGTGTACGGGGATGCTGGCATCCGTCCCTGAGACACAGCAGGGCCCTGTCAGACTTGGCTCCCCCTTTACCCCCACCTGCCTCGTGGCCCCCGGTTCTCAGCCCTGCCCCTGGGCACCACACCACAGGCCTTTTCTGGGCTGTCCTGTGAACCCAGCATTGATGTTCCCAGCTCAGAGAGACTAAGGAACTCTGCCAAAATCAGAGAGCTCGGTCTGCCCCTCACATCTGGAAACGTGCCCTCCTTGGCCTCTCCCTGTCTTGACCCTGTGGCACCCACACCTTTCCAGAACCAAGGCCCCAGCCCCCCAAATGTAGAGGAGCCTCCCTGACAAATTGTCCCTCCAAAACCTGCCCGGGTTTGCCCACTTGCTGGCTCCCGGTCCCTCGTGATCAGCCCCCAGGGCAGGCTCCCAGCTGCAGGGTGCACCTGCCCCAAAGACATCTAGGTTGTCTGGCACTGCCAGATGCTGCCTTTACTGCTCCCCAAGGTCCATGGCTGGCGGGATGAGGTGGGCCAGGCTCTGAGCCCCACGCGGCTCTGCAGTGCTGCACCGTACACTCCCGCGGCACCTCCTGCACTCGGGCCACAGCCCCGAGGCCCCTGGTCAACAGGGCCGCCCTTGACCGCTGTCGGGAGGTCCGTGACACTGTCTAGTGTGTGGCCACGAGAAGCCACGGACATCCCGTCAACGAAAAGGGGCAGAGGGTGCTGGGTGAGCGGTGCTCACACCCACAGCAGGCTGAGGACCACCAGGACCCACTGCAGGCACCCAGGCCCCTGGAAGCAGCAGCCCAGCTCTCCTGATAAGGCCACCACTGCCACCAGGACCCCGGGCACAGGTAAGAGGCTCCCTGGCAAGGCACCCGCAGGACTGTTAGTGATGGAACAGAGTCCAGATACCGTGGCCTGGTTGTCTCACAGCCCTCCAGAGCCTGTCAACTGTGAGGGGCCCGGTGAGCTGGGCAGCCCATCAGGGAACAGGCAGCGCCCCTCGGAGCAAGCACCACCTGGGGAGGTGGCACCGGCACAAGGCCATCCCCCGGGTTGTGAGGCCTCAGGTCACAGCCCCTGGGCCTGGGGACTGGGAGAGACCCTCGCCCGTGAGACATGTGCATCAGCGACCCCACTTTTGAGCTCAAAGCTCCCCGGGTGGGGCATGTCCACTCCCCACGCAGGGAAGCAGTGCCGTGGGAACTTGGCTTTCCTATCGCCTTGTGAATTTGTTCTGAGTTTTGTGTCCTCCCTGTGGGTGAGTCACTGGCAACCTGGGCCAACACTCAGCTCTGGGGGTGGTAGTTAGTGCCTGTAAGGGTGCGTGTTGGCCTTTATAGGCAAGGCCAGGTCCTGAGGTGGAGGCCTCGGCGAGGGCCTGCCCTCAGCCACCCTGCAGGCTCAGCTGGCCACACTGGGCCCCAGCCCTGGGATGGGAGCCCTGGGCCTGGACCCACCGATGCCGTGCTTCTCCATGAGTGTGATGAGCTCGGCCTCCGTCAGGTAGTCAGGGGGGCTCGTCTGCTTCTCTAGCATCTTGACCTCAGCCACGGTGAAGGTGTCGCCCCTCTGGCAGGTGGGCAGGCTCTCCTCCAGGGGCACACTCTGCCAAGGCATGATCTCCGTGAAACCTGTGGAGACCGGGCGCCAAAACTCAGGGCCGGTGGCCATGTCCGTGGAGGTGGGAGAGGCACCTGCCTGGCTCCACCTACCTGGGGAGATGACGGTCTTGCCTGTGCAGGTGAAACGCTCAGGCCCGATCCGGAAGGAGATGGTGCTCTGCAGGTACTTGCAGTCATGGCTGACTGTGGCGATGAAGTGCCTGGTGATGTACTCGTACAACCGCCAGGCCTCGCTGCCTGCAAAAGGTGCGGCTGCTCAGTGCTGGGCTCTGGCTCCAAGCAGCCCCAGCACTCACACTCCAGCAGCAGGAGGTGGGCGCCAGGGCTGGCCTGCTTTAAGCCCTCGAAGGGGGAGGGGACACACAAGAAGGATTGCAAGCATCTCCAGGCCTCGGTGGCTCTTTCAGGCTCTGCTTCTGGGTGGGACTGCACTTCAGGGCCCGACCTACCCCATAAGTGACCTGCCACCATCGCTTCAGACTGGGGCTGCGCACGGGGGCTCCTGTCTCCCTCTCCTGCCTTCTCCCAGCACGCAGGCCACCAGCAGGGCCTCGAGGGTGGGAAGTAAGGATACCCCATGGTTGAGCCTGTCACCCTGCCCCGGTCTCATCCCACTCCATCTGTGGCCTCCTGCCTGGCCTGCTCCAGTGCCTGCCCGCACATCACCCACCTGCTGCCACCACTTCACTCCTGTCCCGTCCATGGCGACAGAGTACAACCTTCAGGTGGCCCCTTCACTGCAGCCGGGGCCAGTGGGGGCCCACACTGCTGATGGGGCCTGACCCCGTCCAAAGGTGCCATGTAGCCAAAGCTCCTCACCCGGCCCTCCTGGGAAGCTTGAAACGCACACGCGTGCATGCGTGTGTTTGCGCATGCGCAAACTTCTGAGGGGAGCCCCCATACCTAATTCAGCCTCCGTGGCAGACTTCATGGGGGTGATAGGGGGATGGTCGCCAGCGTCGTGGCCTTTCCGTGGGCGGTTGATACCTTCCGCTAACAGCCGCTTCACCTGAGAGGAAAGCCCGGAGCAAGGCATGAGCTGAGCAAGGCTGCCAACCCACAAGGAAGGAGTGGCTGCCCATCCTGGCCTGGCCCGTGGGGTCCTGGCCTCACCGTGTCAGCCCAGTAGGGGTGGTTGGCCTGTTGCCGCAGAGGTCCCTTCAGGTCAAAGCTCTCGGGGTAGTGGGTGGTCTCGGTGCGCGGGTAGCTGATGTAGCCCTGTGTGTAGAGCCGCTCTGCGGTCTGCATGGCATGCTGTGGACCCATCCCTGCCGGACATGCAGGCTCAGCAGCCCGGACGCCAGGAGAGCAGGCACCCCTGGGCCAGGTGCCCAGGCTCCTGGGAGGTGGGGGCCACATGGCCCGATCCAAGGCCAAGCTCCCCCACCAGGGCAGGGACACCCCGGGGTCACCCTCAAGACGCTGGTAGCCATACTGCTGAACGTGGCCTTCAAAGCACCTGTGTCCTACTCGGCCTGGGGTCACACCCACGCCCTATGATCCACATGCGCCCTCCGTCCTGAGCCCCCAGGTGCATCCGCGCTCACAGCGCTGCAGGGCACTGATGGGGTTCGTGCTCCTGCTCCTCCCCAACCTGTAGAAGCTGGCCTTAGCGAGCAGTCACTCCATGTGATCGCTGCCCCTCGAGCATCCCTGGAGGTGCTGCCCTGAGAGGATGGTGCCCACGGTTTCCTGAGGCTGCAGAGGGGCCACCAATGCCTGGAGGCTTCCAGCTCCAGACCAACCCTCTAGCACAACCTTCTCGCTATGGTAGAAACGAGGCTCAGGGCCACGTCACAGCTGTCACACCTGTCGAGTGCCCCGCCCACACCTGGCCTCTCCCTGCACCAGGGACGCCACTGCAGCTGTCCCCCTCAGGGAGCAGCCATCATGTGCCTGCCTCAAGAAGTCTCCTGGGGTCTTTGAGGCAACGTCCACACTCACCCAGGGAAGAGCTGGCCACACGCAGCATCTCCACGGTGTTCAGGGCCAGTGGCCTCTGCTTGGCCTTCTCCTTCCTGCTCGTGGCCTCCACCTGGGGGACAGAATAGATTCACGCATGGGTGCAGGGAGACGCCATGACAGACTCAGGACATGTGGCCAAGGGTCTAGACTCTTTCACCCTCCCAGCTTCTCCAGTTCTCTTCACAGCGGACTCAGGACTTGAATGAACATTTGTTCAGGCCCAGGAAGGAAAAATGAAAGAAAATTCTTTTCCAGGGAAACAGAAAACCTGGAGAAAAGGGGAAGAGTCAGGAGAAAGGGCTGCATATTTGAAACTCAACAGGAGCCAGCGTCTGCCAGGCTGTGGGGCTGGCGGGGGGCCCAGGGGGCCGTGGGGTGAGGGCTTGTCGCAGGGGCAGCGGCTTACCCCTCACTACACCCACTAGTGTTGCTACACCTGCCAATTTGACAGGAGAAGCTGGAAATTGGGATTTTTTTATGTGAAATCTCCTAACTTCTAAAAGTGGGTAACCACTTTGGAACTTGGTAAATACCACGCACTTTAAGGAAAACGGTGGTGAGTAACCACCGTCAGCCTCTGGGCTGAGCAGCTGTCAGAAGAGATGACAACTTTGTCTGTGGCAAAAACAATCCAAACCTCTCAACCGCCACCCCTCGCCCCTGCCAACCTCACGTGGACCTGGCCAGGGCCGCGCCCCCTGAATTCCGGACAGATGTGGGGCTAACACTGAGGCCAAGTGGTGTCTGTGCAGCAGGGACAGCTTGGATCACGGGCGGGGGGAGGGGGCACTCAGACGGGGTGGCCACTGCGGGTAGAAGCACGGGGCAGCTTTAGGGGAAGCTCTAGGGCCTGAGTCAACTGCCCTCGGCAAGGGGACGCCCAGGAAGGTTCAGGAAGGACGAGAGAAGGCGGCTGAAGGAGGCCAGGCGAGCCTCAGTGACCACGGGGGCCGTCACGACTGCAAGGCATAAGCTGCCACAGCCACAGACATGCCCCCACCCATGCGGCCAGCCAGTTGCCAGGTGGCATCAACCTCTTCCTAACAGCCACGCAGCCCATGCTTTCCAATTCGTGAAAACCTGAGTAAGAAACGTAGCACATGAAGGCCACGAAAGCTGATGACCCAGAGACGCCCATGCTGGCTGTGGGACCTGGGCGGGTTCTTGATGTGCGTAGGGGCCTCTAGTTGTTAGCCTGAGGTGTCACAGAAAAGGGACATATGGGTGGAATCCTCCCAAAGGAGGTAATGCCCACAGGGTACATGGAGGGCTCAGAGCAGGCACGTGGTGCACGGCAGCTAGGGCCTGGGAAGGAGTTTCTTAGTGGGAGCGTGTCATGAGTAACCATTCTTCTGTCTAAAAAGTGTCTGTGTTCCAGAAAGGCAGAGAAAGATATAAGCCTAGGTCAGCAGAGTCTTCTGAGGCCCCCCCAAGGCAGATGGGACTGATGTGGGTGGAGCAGCCCACCTGGGCCTCCTTCTCCAGCTTGGTCATGTTCAGGAACATCTGTGCGATCTCCCGGTCGAACACACGCACTCGGTCCCAGTCCAAAAGGAGGGATCTGTCCTTATCGGCGTCCACCTGCAGGAGGGGAACAGGAGAGCCCGGGAGAGAAAGCATCCAGGTGAGCCAGCGCCAGCAGGGAGAATCGGGGCAGACAGAGCTGGTCCTCGCCTGGGCCCTGCCTCTAAAGTCTCTCAGCTGTACCTGTTCAGGTGCACAGCCACAGGTGTGCAGGTTGAGGCCCAGCCCCTCCCCAAGTGGAGGCTGCTCTGACACGAGGCCTCCTTGCTGAGATCAGCCAGACGGCCTCACGAGGGGAGCCCCAAGCCGAGGCTGAGGTGTCCTTAGGGAGCGCCAGGGCCCCCACCTCTCATCCCCTAAGCCCCACTGGCACTAGATGTGGCTCTACCTAGGAGACCCCAGCCCTGTGTTGACTGAAGCAGCTCTGTATTATGCTCTAAATCTTACAAAAACCTTCCTTTTTACTTGGAGCAGGGCTTCCAAGCCTTCTTAGAAGCTCGAAAGTCAGCAGCCCGTGGCCCTCAGTCCAGTCCTTGGACCTGACCACCCCAACTGTGGGCCTGGCGGGTGACCTCACCCTGAGCTGCCAGAGCGTCCAGGCCTGGCCTTGTCCTGCGGCCTCCACGAAGGCTGGGGGCCCTTCCCTGGGCACCCGCAATCACTTCCTGGTGGAACAGCCACCCACAGCTGTGCCCTTGGCCTGGGGACTATGACAATGATGATGGAGGCTCTCAGAATCCATATCCAAACCCGGAAAGACCCAGCATGAACAGGAAAAGGAAGTGAACCTTGGCCTGCAGCACCCAGTAGGTCTCCGGTTTGAAGGACTGGATTTTATCATGTCTCTCCACACAGAAGCCCAGCGTGGGGGTCTGGCATGGCCCGAAGGAGATGAGCGAGCTGTCTAGGTTGCCGTATTTCCCCTGGAAGTATTTAGTCTGAAACCTATAAAGGGGGTTGGGGGGAGAGGAGGACATTTTGGTCACACATTCACTCAAATACCATCGTTAACTGCCCGTGGGAGTTGGGCAGGAGGCTGGCTGGCGGGTATGGGAGGAGACCAAGGCAACTGTTCCCTGCTCAAAAGATGGAAAGGGAAGAGCAGAGGCTCCGTTCACCCTGGCCGGAAGCCCTATTTTATTTCGTGCCCCTCCACCCCCTCAAGACCTGCCCACCCTGCTTGTCGAGAGGGGACCTCTGTGGTCTGCGTCAGCGAAAGAGACAGTTTTCTTGGGGATTTAAAAATGCTGACAAACTCCTGTCGCCGACCAGGCCTGTGGGGAGGCCAGGAGCCAGGCGAGGCAGTGGCCTGGCCAGGGGGCGGGCAGCACCTGGTGAAGGCGCAGCCGATGCGCAGGTCCAGCTCCTGCCGCGCATCCACTGAGAGTGCCTCGTTGTGGTCGGGCTCACCCAGGCGGACCATGGCAGTGCAGATGTCTGTGTCTGTGATGGAGCTGAACCGGGCCCGGAACACTGTCTTCTCGCCACTGTGGGCCTGATTCATGACGGGCAGCACCGCGTCCAGGACCTGGGGAGGCGGCCGGCTGTAATGCCCACACCTCACCTCACCTGTGTGCCAGGCCCCCTCCACTGCCCCCTCCTCCTGGAGCCTCAGTCTCCACGGGTCTCCTGCCACGCGCTTCCTTTCCTTCTGTCCACTGCTGTGTTCAAACCCCCTTCCTACTTCTGCCCCCTCTCTTCCTACAGTGGTTTCCACACCCAAACTAGGAGGCACTACTGCAGGGGACACAAGGGACCCCAGCCTCCAAGTCCACCCCGATCCACCCACTTTCCCACCTTCTAGAGGAGGGAGTGCTGGGAGGGCCAAGGGGATTTGGGAGACTTTCCAGAGACTGGAGGAAAGACAGAGAAGAGAAAAGGAGAAGAAAACGCAGTGGATAGGAGTGGGGGCCGGTGCATCTCAGGGCTGGAGCAGGGTGGGGGACGTGGGGGGCCTGGAGCACAGACTCACTAAGAGTTAGTGAAGGCCGTGCAGTGGGAGGGGAGTCGCCGCTGGAGCCTGGCCATGCAGCTTCCTTATGGGGAGGGAGTGGCTCCGTTTCTGAGGGGAGAAAGCCTGTGAGCTGCCAACATTCTCCACCCCAGAAGCAAAGGTCCCTGGGGAGGAGCAGCCCTGCAGGGGAGGGGTCGGGAGAGGGGTGTCTGGGAACAGTTTCCTGAGGTGCCAAGTCCCAGGTGAGAGCTGGGGTGTTCCAGCCTGAGGGACTCCTGTGGGAGGCAGGCCTGGGAGCTGCCACCTGCTTCCAGTCTTGGGGGGGGGGGG
>NW_006777435.1:609612-614171 GCF_000442215.2 Lipotes vexillifer
TCCTGGGGGGGGGAGGCCGGGGGGCGGCCCCCTGCTTCCAGTCTTGGGGGGGGGGGCGCCTGGGGGCTGGCGGAGACGGGAGGCGGGAGGGCACAGCTTGGGGGGCGGGGGGAGAACGAGGTATGTGAAAGGGTGTCAAGCAGCACTGGCTGAAGGTCCTTGCATGGCGCTGGGAGGGTGCGATGCTCAGAACCCACCCTCTACTCCAGGCAGTCCTCCATCTAGGAAATCCTGCCCGTGGCTTCCTCACAATGTGCCCTTCAGGCAAAGGGACACTCCCTCCCCTGGGCAGAGCCCATGCATCTTAAAATATCTACAGAATCACCAGAATTTAAGCCAGTGCCGTGGTTCCCCTGGCAGCATCAGCGCCAGGAGTGGCATGACAGCGGCGGGAAGGCTGATGTATGGACCCCCAGGCCCCTCACCTCGAAGCAGATGTTCTCTCCCTCCTTGTCGCAGTCCAGCCACAGTACGATGTAGTCACAGCCTTTGCCCTCCACCTGAGCACAGCACATGGGGAATCACACCTGCCTCGGCCCCCAGTGCCTGCCAATGGTGCCCCCACCCGGCTGGCGGAGCAGAGCCCAGCCCCCGATCACCCTGAGCCCTGGAGCCCAGGGCAGGGCCCAGGCTGAGCCAAGGAGCTGGCTACAGTCAGGCTGGCTTAGCCTCTAAGCAAAGAATTTAGTTCAGAACTGCTGTTTTTTGGACAAAAAAGTTATAAATGCCACGTGATCTTAACCTCCAAAACCGTATTTAAAAAAAAGCTAAAATGGGGCTTCCCTGGTGGCGCAGTGGTTGAGAGTCCGCCTGCTGATGCAGGGGACACGGATTCGTGCCCCAGTCCGGGAAGATCCCACATGCCGCGGAGCGGCTGGGCCCGTGAGCCATGGCCACTGAGCCTGCGCGTCCGGAGCCTGTGCTCCGCAACAGGAGAGGCCACAACAGTGAGAGGCCCACGTACCGCAAAAAAAAAAAAAAAAAAAAGCTAAAATGAAATAACTAAGTAGTTGTCTTGGATAGTGAGATTATAATTAATTTTTCTTCTTTTTACTTAATTGTATTTTCTAATTTTCATCACATGTATGCATTTGTTTTAAAATTAGGAAATCACCACCACCAAACTATTTTAAAAGCAGGATGTTGCCCCGGGTGCCGGGGAGCCCAGGCTGACTGTGGGGGAGGAGTGGGCCTAAGGGCACCTGGCGGGGGGGGCTGGGGGTGCTCCCTCACGCTCAGGACGCACCTGCAGGAACTTCACCATGTTCAGCTTGGGGTTGGCCTCCTTCTTCTCCGTTGGGGCCTGGCTGAACAGCTCGGCGGGGTCCACCTTGTCCCACTTGTTGTACTTTCCTACAAACACAGGCATTGGACATCCGAATCACACTTCACGCTTCCTGGGACTTAGACCCCAGGAGGAGGGTGGGGAGGGGAAGGCTCGGAGAACCCTTTGCCCAGAGCAGGGCCTCCCTTCGCCTGAGCTGTGAGCCGACAACACACTTGAGCTGTGCGTGGGAGCTGCTCCCGGATGTTCTCTGTGGCTGGGGGCACCGCTCCTGGTGGTCTCACTGCCACTCATGCCCTGTCTCCTCCTCCAGCAGGTTTCTGTACCCTCTCCCCGCCCAGCACTTGGCCGGCACCCGACAGGTGCTCAGCGGATCCCGGGGGGCCTCAGTGTCCTCAGGCCCCCCGTCCAGCGCATCCCCCACACTTCTCTACTTGGCGTTCAGCCTCACATGCCCAGCCTGTAGGCTTCCTTCTAGGCCTCGCTGGTCAGACACAGCCAAGTTCAAGCCCCAGCTCCCTGACTTCAGGGTCCGAATGCCCTGCCGCAAGGGGAGCAAGAACTGCCGAGGCTCTGATGTGAGCGGCCCGCGCTCAGTGCTGCACCTCCCGCCCCACTGGGGCCTCAAACAGTCCTGGGAGGTGATGGCACTGATCTCAGACCCTTCACACACGAGAAGCAGAAGTGCACGGAGGCCCAGCTCCGGTGGAGCGAGGGTCAGAGCCTAGGTCGGACCCACATCAACTGTGACCCTGCACCCAGCCCCACTGGGTCACTGATGCTGGCCTTCCATTCACCACTGACTGACTGCGGGACAAAGGTCATACTCGGAGGGGCAGCAGCCCTCTGTGGAATGCCTACACGGGCCAGGCCCCTGCTTAGGTAGGGACTACTGCCTCCACTCTGCACAGGAAGGTGCAGGGCACACAGTGACCAAGGGGCACCACTGGGACAGGGACCCCAGGTCAGCTCTCCACAGTCTGCTGGCCTCAGGACTCATGGGTTCTAGACAAACCTCTCTGCCCGGAGCCTGCCCTGGGCTCCAACTGGACCCTGGGCAGCACCAGGCAGGGCTCCTCAGTGCAATGGAAGGTGGGCAGGGGGGCAGGGGCTCACCCAGGAAGTCCAAGGTCATCACATGACCACAGACGGATGTCATCTTGAAGCGGACCAGCTGGCCAGTGAAGGTCCCGGTGTACTCGTGCACTGAGCATGTCCCGTTCAGCCCTTTGCGTGATGACATGCTCCCTGCAGGAGAAGCACAGCCATGCGGGGACCCGGGGCCCTGATGCTGCCTCTTGGAGGGCCGGGGTCCCCTCCCCACAGTGGTCAGTGACAACATTCCTCAGGCAGCAGCAGTCACCAGGTGCTGAGAGATCTAGCGGCTCTCAGGGGAAACACGCAGAGCTGGGTGTGTGTGGGGGCCGAGAGCGCCCCCTCTGGACGCTCAAGAGCAGACACTCTTGGGTCGTTCTCTGCATTTCTGTATTCACTCCTGAATCTGATTTCTGCCCCTTTTAAACCCTACTCAGAGGTTCCCCAGAGACCCCCTAACTATCGAACTCCAGGGTGACCTCTCCACTCCCAAACAATGGCCCTTTCCCTGAACTTTCTCGGCCTCTGGGGACCGGGCACTTCTGGGGTCTCCCCTCCCCTTCAGATGACTTCTCAGCCTGCTGCCCTGGGGTCTCCTCTTCCTTCAGCTGCTGGACTGAGGGGAGGTCAAGGTGGACACCTGCCACCTCTGGGTCCCCAGCACCCACCAACCACCCAGGGGCTAGGGTGAGACAAGGGCAGGTGTTCTCTTTCCCAGTGCCCTGCGGTCTCAGGGGCATGGCTCAGCCTCATGGCACCATCAAGTGGCGTGAGGGGCGTGGGTGCAGCTGCAGCGGGGCGTCCACAGGGCGGTGGTGCTGATGCCCAGGGCATGGCCTCAGCAGACTAGGCCGGGTGGGGTCCTTCCAGTGGACTCTTTCTGCTCAAGTTAGCAGGGCTTGTTTCTGCTGCTCGTGACCGACCACCCTGCCTGGCACAGCACTTGTCCCAGTGGCCTGCACCTTGTGGGAGCCCCGGCTCACGCTCAGTGTGGCAGTAATCGCACCCCACAGGGACTAAGTGACTAAGTGACCAGGGGCTTCATCCACACCTGCTGTCCTGAACAGACTTGACTCCAGGGGGCTGGGGTTGCTTAGGAAGAAGAAAGGATTGACCTGCAGAGCAGGAACGCCCACGCTCACAGATCAAAGCCGTTGAGGGCACCGGGGCTGCCCTCCTACCTCGAGAGAGGATTCTGGCGATGGACTGGGCCAAGGACGGCTTCTCAGCCACCATGAGCACCGTCTTCATCTTGTCTCAGGCTGCCAGCACCCTGCCTCACTCTGCTCTCAGGGAAATGGCAGTGAAACAGCTCACACACTGCCCTAGGGCAGCGTCACGCTGCTGCCATGCCAACTCCTAAGAGAAAAGACATGCAGAAAACAACGATGCTTCCAAAACCTCTCACTTTAAAGAACAAAACAAACCCAAGGTAAGAAAAAGAAACTAAGGGACCGCCTGGAGGGGTGGGATAGGGAGGGAGATGCAAGAGGGAAGAGATATGGGAACATATGTATATGTATAACTGATTCACTTTGTTATAAAGCTGAAACTAACACACCATTGTAAAGCAATTATACCCCAATAAAGACGTTAAAAAAAAAAAAAGAAAGAAACTAAGGGAAACCTGAAGGCACCTGACAGACAACTGCCTAGGGCAACTGAACCAGATCGGGACCATGGCTTTGCTTGAAAAGATGAGGTGGCCCCATGACCCCAGGCTGATTTTGTCCCCAAGTCCACGCTAGGAAGCCCTGGGGGCCTTTGGGCCTGGCCCCCCTCCCGTGGAGCCGTTTATCCCCAGGGCTGAGACGGCATCTCACCTTGGCTGAGCATGAGGGTGCCCTGGGCACTTTACCCAATGCAGATGCCCAGGCTGGGCACCCATGTCCTCCTGACTCCCGACTGGGCTGAGACCACTGGCCAGGAGATCCAGCCCCCAGCAGAGCTTGAGAGACCCTTTGCAAAAGGCCCTGACCTACCTCCCCACTTGCCCTGCGCCACCTCTCACTTTGCAGGCCAGGGTCTGGCCGGTTAAATTGGACATTGTCGTCTAAAGAAAAAAATACATCTGTTTGCCTGGAATGTTCCACGGATCCTGGGGAAGGCAGCTCTACTGTCAAAGGCCCGGCTCAGGCACTAACTCTTCTTTAAAGGATTCTCCCTCTTTTAGGGAAAG
>NW_006777435.1:614181-617436 GCF_000442215.2 Lipotes vexillifer
GATCCTTTTCTGTGAGCTGTTTATTCATAGTTGTACCCATTTTTTCCAAGAGGGTTGCTGTCTTATTTTAGGAGTTGTTTAGATAATGAGGAAATTAGCCCTTTACGGTATGACCTGATGTCCAAAACATTCCCCCAAGCAAAGTACAGCTAGAACAGGCCTGTACTTATGTCACCAGCAAGGGTCGCAGGTGATGGGGCTGGGGGGCAGGCAGACCCGGACGTGGCTGGTGGAATTTGACCGGAGCGATGTGATGACATTTCTCAAAACTACGAGCGTGTGGCCGTAGCAGCCCTACATCCAGGGACGAGCTCAGGGATCCCACATGATTTACAGAGCACCCACTGCACACTCAGTGTGTCGCCCTGTGCCATGAGGGGCAGAGCAGAGCAGGGGTGGCACAGGGCAGGCATGAGCTGTGCAGTGTCCGGGGGCAGAGTTTCAAGGCGGCCCAGGGACTCCCCTTCCCTCACCCACAGAAGCCAGAGGCCAGAAGGGGAAACTGGCAGCAAAGGGAGCTTCTCATCCCTTCCAAAGTAGGAAGGACTTATCCTAAAACGTTCCCTTAGGTTTTCTCACTTCTGCGTCACAAGAGCAGCCAGCAATTATGGTGTAATTGTCCTGCCAGTGCCCTCGGTGGGGGTGCTGTGCTGCCCCACGGCAGGAATTGTAGGGTTGGGAAGACCAGAGATCAAGCGGCAGGACTTAAACACACATGTGCAGCCCTCATCCTGTCCAGCCTCTGTGAGCAACCTGGGTGGAGCGGCAGCCCTGCTTTGCTTCCCTACAGTACCAACCACTATACCCGAGAGCCTTTCCAGCTACGTATTTATTTTTTTGTCTCACAGTTCCTAGAATGTACGTGAACTCCAAGAGGACAGGGCTGTTACTCTAATGACAAGTAACAGACGATGAGAAAATACTGACTGAATAAATAAAAGAGCAATTTTACCTGCAAAGTGAATAATAAAAATACTTTGATGTCTAAAATTGCAAAACTGACTTTAAATCTGTAAGAGTATTGCAAACATTTCACCTACTCAATGTTCTTTTTTAAAAAAAATAATTTATTTTTGGCTGCGTTGGGTCTTCGTTGCTGCATGCAGGCTTTCTCTAGTTGCAGTGAGCTGGGGCTACTCTGTTGTGGTGCGTGGGCTTCTCACTGCGGTGGCTTCTGTCATGGAGCATGGACTCTAGGTGCACGGGCTTCAGTAGTTGTGGCATGCGGGCTCTAGAGCGCAGGCTCAGTAGTTGCGGCGCTTGGGCTTAGTTGCTCCGCGGCATGTGGGATCTTCCCGGACCAGGGCTCGAACCCGTATCCCCTGCATTGGCAGGTGGATTCCTAACCACTGCGCCACCAGGGAAGCCCTTCAGTGTTCTTTTTTCCATGGTGTTTCTGGAAATTTTACATCTTCACTACTCCCTTCATACCTAAGGATCCTAAATATTCTTCCAGTAAATAATTAACATATTCTTCTGTAAAGATCCCTTTAGAGACAAACATTTTGCCCTAGCATCTTCAAAGGGATTACCTCATTTATCCAGGATAAGGGAAAAAATTGGACAGTCACAAAAGTCACATCAGCATCAGTCCCAATTTCAGAGCACCTGTCCACCTGTCACTGTGTAGTTGCTATTCCACAGTTGATATGTGGCCTGTCTCCAGCAGCTCTGGCTCTAAAGAAACAGGGCTTCTGGTTTAACAGTTTATACTCCACTACTGCATGAGTACTTTGTAACCTCCTGAGTACCACTGCTTTATTAGGGGGAAAAAATCACTTTCTTTAAGGATATGGAATCATGGAATCATGGAATCCTGGGGGAAGGAGTCTTGGTGATGATCCAGTACAACCATCTCAAGAGAGAACAAACTAAGACCCAGAGAAAGCGATTTGCCAAAGGTAAGCTGGGAAATTTACCAAGTTGGGGCTGAAACTCATGCTTCCTTACTTCCAGCCAGGTACTTTATTTTTTTCTTTTTTCTTTTTAAACTGCACCAGGTTCCACCTTTTAAAAGATTTTGGCAGTCTTAACTGATTAACTGCCTGTGATAATCTTGGGGCCTCCCTATTTTTCCATTAAGGCACATCTCCAATTTCAAAATGGAAGCCAATGAGAACAGAAGCTGAGAGCAGTGGCTTGCAAACTTCATTTATACGTCATCTTAATACCTCTGCCTTACCAACATTATTATTCACTGAAGTTTCTGCCTTGAAGAAAAAGCTTAAATATATAAAAAAGGGAAATTTCATAGCCTCTTAGAAGCTGAAAGCCTATAATCAATAACTAGAACTAGATTCTTTCCAGTAACCTACATGGTCTGTCAAGTTTGATCTTGTTGCCTGCCAAAGCTCCAAACCTGAAGTTTGCCCCCTTATTTCAAAAAGGGAGATTAGCAAGTGCTAAGAGGATGTTGACAGCAAACACCCCAAATTAGGGCTGTAATTAAGAGGGCTGAAAGTCAAGGAGAGTAGAGGTTTGCCTGTCAACTCACCAGCAATACCACAATGGTATGTGTCCTTGGGAGACACAGTGGATAAAGTCCTTCCATGTCAGTGTCTTATGCACAGGTGGATTCAGCTTGGGAGTGGAGGCCTAGCAGTGGTCCGCACGGCATTTACAGGCCTAGGATTTTCCACCTTAGTGACTTTAGCAAACACCTATGGAGTCAGGGAAAGAACCCTTTCTTAAGCTCCTCCCTTGCAGGCACGCTACAGCTGTAAACGCTACTTTGTTTAATCTTTCTAGCAACCCTACGAAGCCTATGCTGTAACTTTTTAAACTATGAGTAGACTGAGGTTCAGAACAATACAGACTCGTGTCAGTGATCTTTGGCAAGTCTCTAGGGGCTCCATGGCTCGCTGGCCAC
This sequence comes from Lipotes vexillifer, assembly GCF_000442215.2. NCBI lineage: Eukaryota > Metazoa > Chordata > Mammalia > Artiodactyla > Lipotidae > Lipotes > Lipotes vexillifer. The sequence goes on from NW_006777435.1 coordinate 617,051, forward strand.
CAAGCCCGCGTTGGGGTGACTTTCTCACGTCCTGTTCTCACAGGCTGAGCGTCAAAGAAGACGAGGCCACTGTGAGAAAATACTTCCCAGGATTCCAGCTAATTTGTCCACAAAAGTGCCCTCCGCATCCTACCCCCCGCGTCTACACCAACTACTCAGAGAAACACACCCCGGCGCCCTCCAGACCGGACCGGGCGGGGGGCGGCGGGCGACGCCTGGACCCCGACCCTGCCCGACGCGCCGCGGCCTCTGTCCCCGCCTGCGACGCGGACCCCGCCTTGGGGGGCTGCGGGGGACTCGGCGCGGGGGGCTCCAGCCGCAGCGCCTGCTCCCTCCGGTCACTCCCCGAACCCACTGGCCCGGAAGGAGGCGCCGAGAATGCAGAG
>NW_006777435.1:617462-635806 GCF_000442215.2 Lipotes vexillifer
GCGGCGGGGCTGGGCCCACACCCCGAGCCGCCCGCCGCCCGCCGCCCGCCGCTCGCCGCTCACCCGCGTCCCGGTTCCGTTCCGCTCCGCCTCTTGCTCCCGGCGGCCGGAGGCGACCTGCTTCCGGGTCCGTCTGCGGACGGCGTCCCCCTCTGCCCTCCGGCGCCGCACGCCAGCGTCCACAGGTTCCGAGGCTCGCGCGTTCCGGGGCACGTCCTCCAGTCGGCCCTAGCACGCGGGGGCCACACGGGTCCCCAAACCCCACCCGAGCCCTCCCCGCCTGGGTCCGCAGAGGTCCCCAAACCCCACCCTGGCCGGGGTCCCCAAGCCCTCCACCCCGTTCTTTCTCGCCGCGGGGAGGCAATAATAATTACCTACAAATATGAAAACTGGATGTTAAGCATGAAAACATATATACTGCTAATAATTAAACTAAAAACTAAAAACTACAGATGCGTGTATAGCAGGCTTCTTTCAATGCTATAAACATTTGTGGAATGAGTGAATGAACTATGTAAAACATATCTGGAAGATGAATTGGAAAATAAAAGTAATTTTTTGTGTTATAGCAATAGGTTTATGGAAGGTTTAAAATAATTTTCGTGGCTTTATTTTAATATCTTTTAAATAATACCGTGCACACAATTCCTTTGCTACCTTAGACATTTCCCCCAACTTGCCTTTATTGGAAGACTAGCCCTTATAGTCTGGAAAAAGAAAAATTCTACAGTCAAATTAAGATTGAGAAATGCCAAAAAATTGAGTCACAGTGAGATTTCACTTTCAAAAAAGAACTCCTGGTGCAAACCCATTCCTTGGCAGGTTCTCCATCTCCAAAATGGCAACTCCATCGTCCTGGTTGCTCAAGCCCAGTGCCTGCAGGAATCATGGATTCCTCTCTTTTTCTCACAAGTTATCTATCACTATGTTCAAAATATATTTGAGATCCTATCAATCATCCCTGCCTTGGCTGCCACCATCCTGATCCATCTCTCTCCTGGCCCCCACCCTGCCACCTTACAGTCTGTCTCCACACAGCCCCCACTTAAGGAGTCCAGGGCTAATGTTGGATCCCGGGTGCCACCAGCTGGCAGAGAGGCAAAACCAGAGCTCTATCATTTAACCCAGCGCAGGGGTTCATTCTGCAGAGCAGGGGGAAGGACTTGAGGCCTGGACCCACAGGGGGCTGTGTGGCCCCCGCGTGCTAGGGCCGAGTGGTCGGCTGAGTGGTCGGCTCTGGAAGCCTGAGGGTCTCCATCAGCACCAAGAAACTGCAGCTGGCCTGTGCTCTGTGCCTGGGCAGCCCTGCAGCTGAGTCCTCCCCACAGACCTCCCAGGGAGCTGCCGTCAGGCTGTCCGGATGACCTTTACGTGGACAAATGACTCAGAGTCAGAGGGACCCTTAGACCCTCCTTACTTATGCATGGGTGCTGGGTGTGGTGGATGATATGGCTGAGAGCTCCTGGGTCTCTCTTCTCTCTGATTGGGCACAGGCTGGACCATGATCTTCATAGTTCTGTTGTCTACACCAGGACTTCCCTGGCAGTCCAGCAGTTAAGACTCTGTGCTTCCAACGTGGGCAGTGCAGGTTTGATCCCTGGTGGGGGAACTAGGATCACAGCGTGGTCAAAAAAAAAAAAAGTCAACACCACCCCATGCTTACTCTGTTCTAGGCACATCTCTATTTTTAATGCATTTGATTCTCGTTGCAACATTAGGGACTAGATATTGTTATTATTTTGATTTTATGAGGAAACAGGTCACACAGGTGTAAATGACAGAGCCAAGTTTCTAAACTAGGCAGCTGAATCCCAGAAGGCATTTTCCTGTTTCTTGTGCTCAGATCTTACTTATGTCAGCTCCACATGCATGTCTGCCTTCGTGGCTAACTATGGTATATTGATATACCATAAACCACTGTGACTTTTATACTTGGAAGTCAGTTTGGCTGGACCTATATATATTCGTTTTCAGATTCTTTTCCATTTTAGGTTATTACAAGATACTGAATATTGTTCCCTGTGCTATGCAGTAGGTCCTTGTCATTTGTCTATTTTGTATATAGTAATGTATATATGTTAATCCCAAACTCCTAGTTTATCCCTCCGACAAGGAACATTTCTAATAGGTACTCTCTCCTAAACGCTCCTGTTAAGGGTTGAATTTGCCGTGTGTGTGTGTGTGTGTGTGTGTGTGTGTGTGTGTGTGTGTGTGTGTGTGTGGATTCAGTGTCAGGGAAGGCTGGAGTCAGCAGGCAGTGCCTGTAATACCTTTTAGTAAGCATAAGGGGGCGCTGTGGGCACGTCCCTGAGAGATGCGGAGGCCGTTGCACAGGGGCACCAACTCTGCCTCCCGGTGCTCAGTGCCCCAGGGGCCCAGCGCTGCCTTCCAGTGCCTGCCCAGGCCACCCTTCACGGGGCCATCTTGACAGAACGCAGGGAGGGTGGGCCCGGCGCTAAGGAGGGGAGCTGATCTGCACAGAGAGGACCTTCCTTCTTCACTGCGGGGGGCAGGTGAGCCGGGCTGCTCACCTCTAGCAGTGGGGCCTCAGTAGGGCTAGTGCTAGGGCTTTAAATGCTTAGGGAAATTCATAGGGAAGCCATCTAGACATGGGGCTTTCTTGGGGGGAAAACTGAAAAATTTAGAGATTCTATTTCTTTTTTTAAAAAATATTTTTTGTTTATTTATTTACTTACTTATTTTTGGTTGCATTGAGTCTTCGTTGCTGCACGCGTGCTTTCCCTAGTTGCAGCCGGCGGGGGCTAATCTTTGTTGTGATGCATGGGCTTCTCATTGCGGTGACTTCTCTTGTTGTGGAGCACAGGCTCTAGGTGCTCAGGCTTCAGTAGTTGTAGTACACGGGCTCAGTAGTTGTGGCTAGCAGGCTCTAGAGCCCAGGCTCAGTAGTTGTGGCCCATGAGCTTAGTTGTGCCGCAGCATGTGGGATCTTCCCAGACCAAGGCTGGAACCCATGTCCCCTGCATTGGCAGGCAGATTCTTAACCACTGTGCCACCAGGAAAGTCCCAGAGATTCTGTTTCTTTAGCAGATATAGGACATTTTAGATTTACTATGTATTCTTCTGTTTCTTTTGGGAAACTGATCTCCAAGGAATTTGTCTATTTCATCTTTGTGGTCAATTATATGGGCGTAAATTTATTAATGTTATTCCTTTAAGTCTCACCCTCCCCTGGACTGGGTTGTTCTCCATCATTTCCCATTTCCAACTCAACTGTCCATTTCCGTCTGAGGATGTCAGTGGGTGTTATTCTATGGGGTGGCATGGGCCTGGGGCAGAGCAGTGGCAGAATCCAGGCCCATGCCCTGGGGCAGCAGGGGCCTGGTGGGGCTGTCCCTGGGGCCTGATCAACCAGCCCCCAGGTTTCCTGTCTGCCAATATCTCAGGCTCCCTGGTGATGCAGGGGGTGGGGGAGGGGAGGACACGGATTCCACACCCAAAAGAACAGAGAGACAAATTATTTTATCAGAAATAAAGGGAAGGCAGAGTCAAGATGGCAGTGTGGGAAGATGCGGAGTTAGCGTCTCCTCACAACTAGGGCACCTGCCGTCTGCTGGTGGGGGACTGAGACGGGAAGAACCCCAGAGTGAACCAGTAGGACGTAGGGGGGCTGAGGGGGGAGGAGAAGTGAAGGCCAGGCAGGATCAGCACCCCTGAGGCCAGGGAGATCAGGAGAGGCAGGCAGGAGGGGGCCCTCCCAGACCCCAGACCAGAGGAGCAGGAGAGAAAAGGAGGGCGTTTGTCCCTCCCACTCGAGTCCAGGAAGACTGCTGGGCTCCCAGGTGAGGTCCTCTGCCCTCTGAGACCAGGGTTGGGGGGCACGCCTGGGCCCCTTCTGTTCCTTGAGCCTGAGCCCCACCCCCCACAGCTCCCAGGGTCTTTTCCAGCCCTGTGGGTCCTGAGCATTGGCCCTGCCAAACGCCCAAACCTCGCCCTTGCTTAGGCCCCGCCCTCCACAGCCAAGGCCACCCCCCCTTTTTTTTTTTCCTTTTCCCTCCTCCTCTTTGTTACTATTGTGGTACTGATGTACCTTCCAGTTGTTGATTCACCTCTATTTTTATTTTTACATTCTTTTTAACATATCTGTTAGTTTCCCAGTCATATTTTATTTTTTACTTTGTTTTGTTTTGTTTTGTTTTTTTGCCACGCCATGCGGCTTTCGGGATCTTGGTTCCCGAGCCTGGGGTCGGGCCAAAGCTCCTGCAGTGGGAGCCCCAAGTCCAAACCACTGGACTAACAGAGAACCTCAGACCCCAGGGACTATACATTGGAGTGAGGTCTCATGGAGGTCCTCCTCTCAGCACCAAGACCCAGCTCTACCCAATAGCCTACAAACTCCAGTGTTGGAAGCATCAGGCCAAACAACCAGTAAAGCAGGAACACAATACCACTCATTAAAAAAAAAAAAATGATATGGCAAAAAAATATGTCACAGATGAAGGAGCAAGGTAAAAACCTACAAGACCAAATAAATGAAGAGGAAATAGGTAATCTACCTGAAAAAGAATTCAGAGTAATGATAGTAAAGATGATCCAGAATCTTGGAAGTAGAATGGAAGCACAGATTGAGAAAATACAAGAAATGTTTAACAAAGATCTAGAAGAACTAAAGAACAAACAAAGATGAACAACACAATAACTGAACTGAAAAATACACTAGAAGGAATCAATAACAGAATAACTGAGGCAGAAGAACAAATAAGTGAGCTGGAAAACAAAATGGTGGAAATGACTGCTGAGGAGCAGAATAAAGAAAAGAGAATGAAAAGAATTGAAGACAATCTCAGAGACCTCTGGGATAACACTAAATGCACCAACATTCGAATTATAGGGGTCCCAGAAGAAGAAGAGAAAAAGAAAGGGTCTGAAAAAATATTTGAAGAGATTATAGTTGAAAACTTCCCAAACATGGGAAAGGAAATAGTCACCCAAGTCTAGGAAGCACAGAGAGTCCCATACAGGATGAACCCTAGGAAAAACACACCAAGACACATATTAATCAAACTAACAAAAATTAAATTCAAAGAAAAAATATTAAAAGCAGCAAGGGAAAAACAAAAATTAACATACAAAGGAATCCCCATAAGGTTATCAGCTGATTTTTCAGTGGAAACTCTACAGGCCAGAAGGGAGTGGCAGGATATACTTAAAGTGGTGAAAGAGAAAAATCTACAACCAAGATTACTCTACCCAGCAAGGATCCCATTCACATTCGATGGAGAAATCAAAAACTTTTCAGACAAACAAAAGCTAAGAGACTTCAGCACCACCAAACCAGCTTTACAACAAATGCTAAAGGAACTTCTCTAAGCAGGAAACACAAGAGAAGAAGAAGACCCACATAAACAAACCCAAAACAATAAAGAAAATGGTAATAGGAACATACATATTGATAATAACCTTGAATGTAAATGGATTAAATGCCCCAGCCAAAAGACACAGACTGGCTGAATGGATACAAAAAACAAGACCCATATATATGCTATCTACAAGAGACCCACTTCAGACCTAGGGACACATACAGACTGAAAGTGAAGGGATGGAAAAAGATATTACATGCAAATGGAAACCAAAAGAAAGCTGGAGTAGCAATACTCATATCAGATAAAATAGACTTTAAAATAAAGACTGTTAAGAGAGATGAGGGACACTACATAATGATCAAAGGATCAATCCAAGAAGAAGATATAACAATTATAAATGTTTATGCACGCAACATAGGAACAATACATAAGGCAAATGCTAACAACCATGAAAGGAGAAATCGACAGTAACACAATAATAGTAGGGGACTTTAACACCCCACTTACAGCAATGAACAGATCATCCAAAAATAAAATAAATAAGAAACACAAGCTTTAAATGACACAATAGACCAGATAGATCTAATGGATATTTGTAGAACATTCCACCCCAAAATGGCAGAGTACACTTTCTTCAAGTGCTCACGGGACATTCTCCAGGATAGATCACATCTTGGGTCACAAATCAAGCTTGGAAAACTTAAGAAAATTGAAATCGTATCAAGCTTCTTTTCTGATCACAATGCTATGAGACTGGAAATCAATTACAGGAAAAAAACTGTAAAGAACACAAATAAATGAAGGCTAAACAGTGTGCTACTAAATAACCAAGAGATCACTGAAGAAATCAAAGAAGAACTTAAAAAATACATAGAAACAAATGACAATGAAAACATGATGACCCAAAAACTATGGGATGCAGCAAAAGCATTTCTAATAGGGAAGTTTATAGCAATTCAATCTCACCTCAAGAAACAAGAAAAATCTCAAATAAACAATCTAACCCTACACTTAAAACAACTAGAGAAAGAAGAACAAAGAAAACCCAAAGTCAGTAGAAGGAAAGAAATCATAAAGATCAGAGCAGAAGTAAATGAAATAGAAACGAAGAAAACAATAGCAAAGATCAATAAAACTAAAAGCTGGTTCTTTGAGAAGATAAACAAAATTGATAAACACTTAGCCAGACTCATCAAGAAAAAAAGGGAGAGGACGCAAATCAATACAATTAGAAATGAAAAAGGAGAGATCACAACTGACACTGCAGAAATACAAAGGATTATAAGAGACTACTACAAACAACTGTGTGCCAATAAAATGGACAACCACAAAGAAAGGGATGAATTCTTGGAAAGGTACAATTTTCCAAGACTGAACCAGGAAGAATTAAAAAATATAAACAGACCTATCACAAGTAATGAAATTGAAACCGTAATTAAAAATCTTCCAACAAACAAAAGTCCAGGACCAGATAGCATCACAGGCGAATTATACCAAACATTTAGAGAAGAGCTAACACTGATCCTTCTCAAATTCTTCCAAAAAATTGCAGAGAGAGAAACACTCCCAAATTCATGCTATGAAGCCACCATCATCCTGATACCAAAACCAGAAAAAGATATCACAAAAAACGAAAATTATAGACCAATATCACTGATGAACATAGATGCAAAAATCCTGAACAAAATACTAGCAAACAGAATCCAAAAGCACATTAAAAGGATCATACACCATGATCAACTGGATTTATCCCAGGGATGCAAGGATTCTTCAACATATGCAAATCAATCAATGTGATACACCACATTAACAATTAAGGAATAAAAACCATATGATCATCTCAATAGATGCAGAAAAAGCTTTTGACAAAATTCAATACCCACTTATGATAAAAACTCTCCAGAAAATGGGCATGGAGGGAACCTACCTCAACATAATAAAGGCCATATATGACAAACCCACAGCAAGCATCATACTCAATGGTGAAAAACTGAAAGCATTTCCACTAATATCAGGAACAAGACAAGGATGTCCCCTCTCCCCACTCTTTTTTTTTTTTTTTTTGTGGTACGCGGGCCTCTCACTGTTGTGGCCTCTCCCGTTTCGGAGCACAGGCTCCGGACGTGCAAGCTCAGCGGCCATGGCTCATGGGCCCAGCCACTCCGCAGCATGTGGGATCCTCCTGGACTGGGGCACGAACCCGTGTCCCCTGAATCGGCAGGCAGACTCTCAACCACTGCGCCACCAGGGAAGCCCTCGCCACTCTTATTCAACATAGTTTTGGAAGTCCTAGCCACAGCAATCAGAGAAGAAAAAGAAATAAAAGGAATACAAATTGGAAGGAAGTAAATGTTTGCCAATGACATGACACTGTATGTAGAAAATCCTAAAGATGCCACCAGAAAACTACTAGAACTAATCAATGAATTTGGTAAGGTTGCAGGATACAAAATTAATGCACAGAAATCTCTGGCATTCCTATACACCACCAACAAAAAATCAGAAAGAGAAATTAAGGAAACACTTCCATTTACCATTACAACAAAAAGAATAAAATACCCAGGAATAAACCTGCTTAAGGAGGCGAAAGACTTGTACTCATAAAACTATAAAACACTGATGAAAGAAATCAAAGATGACATAAACAGATGGAGAAATATACCATGTTCTTGGATTGGAAGAATCAATATTGTGAAATGACTATACTACCCAAAGCAATCTACAGATTCAATGCAATCCCTATCAAACTACCAATGGCATTCTTCATAGAATTAGAACAAAAAATCCTACAATTTGTATGGAAATACAAAAGACCCCGAATAGCCAAAGCGATCTTGAGAAACAAAAATGGAGTTGGAGGAATCAGGCTCCCCAACTTCAAAGTATACCACAAAGCTACAGCAATCAAGACAGTATGGTACTGGCACAAAAACAGAAATATAGATCAACGGTACAGGATAGAATGCCCAGAGATAAACCCACTCACATATGGGCACCTAATTTATGACAAAGGAGGCAGGAACATACAGTGGAGAAAAGACAGCCTCTTCAATAAGTGGTGCTGGGAAAACAAAAAGCTACATGTAAAAGAATGAAATTAGAACACTACATAACACCAAACACAAAAATAAACTCCAAATGGATTAAAGACTTAAATCTAAGACCAGACACTATAAAACTTTTAGAGGAAAGCATAGGAAAAACACTCTTTGACATAAACTGCTGCAAGATCTTTTTGACCCACCTCCTAGAGTAAGAGAAACAAAAGCAAAAATGAACAAATGGGACTTAATTAAACTTAAAAGCTTTTGCAAAGGAAACCATAAACAAGACAAAAAGACAGCCTTCAGAATGGGAGCAAATATTTGCAAGTGAAACAATAGACAAAGGATTAATCTCCAAAATATATAAACAGCTCATGGAGCTCAATATCAAAAAAAAAAACAGAGAGCTTCTAGATGGCAGAAGAATAAGACACGGAGATCACCCTCCCCCCCCACAAATACATCAGAAATACATCTACATGTGGAACAACTCCTACAGAACACCTACTGAAGGCTGGCAGAAGACCTCAGACCTCCCAAAAGGCAAGAAACTCCCCACGTACCTGGGTAGGGCAAAAGAAAAAAGAAAAAACAGAGACAAAAGAATAGGGAGGGGACCTGCACCAGTGGGAGGGAGCTGTGAAGGAGGAAAGTTTTCCACACACTAGGAAACCCCTTCTCGGGTGAAGACTGCGGGTGGTGGAGGGGGGAGCTTCGGAGCCACGGAGGAGAGCGCAGCCACAGGGGTGCGGAGGGAAAAGCGGAGAGATTCCCGCACAGAGGATCGGTGCCGACCGGCACTCACCAGCCCGAGAGGCTTGTAAGCTCACCTGCCGGGGCGGACGGGGGCTGGGAGCGAGGCTCGGCTTCGGTTGGATCGCAGGGAGAGGACTGGGGTTGGCTGTGTGAACACAGCCTGAAGGGGGCTAGTGCGCCACAGCTAGCCTGGAGGGAGTCCGGGAAAAAGTCTGGAGCTGCCGATGAGGCAAGAGACTTTTTCTTGCCTCTTAAAGGAGCTCCAGAGACAGGAGCGAGCCGCGGCTATCAGCGCAGACCCCAGAGACAGGCATGAGACGCCAAGGCTGCTGCTGCAGCCACCAAGAAGCCTGTGTGCAAGCACAGGTCACGATCCACACCTCCCCTCCCGGGAGCCTGTGCAGCCTGCCACTGCCAGAGTCCCGTGCCTCAGCCTGGTGCAACACCACGCGGGCCTCTGCCGCCGCAGGCTCACCCGCATCCCGACCCCTCCCTCCCCCACGGCCTGAGCGAGCCAGAGCCCCCGAATCAGCTGCTCCTTTAACCCAGTCCTGTCTGAGTGAAGAACAGACGCCCTCAGGCTACCTACACGCAGAGGCGGGACCAAATCCAAAGGTGAACCCCGGGATCTGTGCGAACAAAGAAGAGAAAGGGAAATTTCTACCAGCAGCCTCAGGAGCAGCAGATTAAATCTCCACAATCAACTTCATGTACCCTGCATTGGTGGAATACCTGAATAGACAACGATTCATCCCAAATTGAGGAGGTGGACTTTGAGAGCAAGATATATTATTTTTTCCCTTTCCTCTTTTTTTTTTTTTTTTTTTTCCCCTTTTTCTCTTTTTGTGAGTGCGTATGTGTATGCTTCTGTGTGTGATTTTGTCTGTGCTTTTACCATTTGTCCTAGGGTTCTGTCTGTCCTATTTTTTTTTAACTTAAAAATTTTTTTTTCTTAATAATTTTTATTTTAATAACTATTTTATTTTACTTTATTATATTATATTTTATCTTCTTCTTTCTTTCTTTCTTTTTTTCCTCCCTTTTATTCTGAGCCGTGTGGAGGACAGGCTCTTGTTGCTCCAGCCAGGCGTCAGGGCTGTGCCACTGAGGTGGGAGAGCCAAGTTCAGGACACTGGTCCACAAGAGACCTCCCCACTCCATGTAATATCAAACGGCGAAAATCTCCCAGAGACCTCCTTCTCAACGCCAAGACCCAGCTCTACTCAACGACCAGCAAGCTACAGTGCTGGACACACTACGCCAAACAACTAGCAGTACAGGAACAAAACCCCATCCATTAGCACAGAGGCTGCCTAAAATCATAATAAGGCCACATACACCCCAAAACACACCACCAGACGTGGACCTGCCCACCAGAAACACAAGATCCAGCCTCATCCACCAGAACACAGGCACTAGTCCCCTCCACCAGGAGGCCTACAGAACCCACTGAACCAACCTTAGCCACTGGGGACAGACACCAAAAACAACAGGAACTTCGAACCTGCTGCCTGTGAAAAGGAGACCCCAAACACAGTAAGTAAAGCAAAATGAGAAGACAGAGAAATACACAGCAGATGAAGGAGCAAGGCAAAAACCCACCAGACCTAACAAATGAAGAGGAAATAGGCAGTCTACCTGAAAAAGAATTCAGAATGATGATAGTAAAGATGATCCAAAATCTTGGAAACAGAATGGAGAAAATACAAGAAACGTTTAACAAGGACCTAGAAGAGCTAAAGAGCAAACAAACAGTGATGAACAACACAATAAATGAAATTAAAAATTCTATAGAAGGGATCAATAGCAGAATAACTGAGGCAGAAGAACAGATAAGTGACCTGGAAGATAAAATAGTGCAAATAACTACTGCAGAGCAGAATAAAGAAAAAAGAATGAAGAGAATTGAGAAGAGTCTCAGAGACCTCTGGGACAACATTAAACGCACCAACGTTCGAATTATAGGGGTCCCAGAAGAAGAAGAGAAAAAGAAAGGGACTGAGAAAATATTGGAAGAGATTATAGTTGAAAACTTCCCTAATATGCGAAAGGAAATAGTTAATTAAGTCCAGGAAGCATAGAGAGTCCCATACAGGATAAATCCAAGGAGAAACACGCCAAGACACATATTAATCAAGCTATCAAAAATTACATACAAAGAACAAATATTAAAAGCAGCAAGGGAAAAACAACAGATAACACATAAGGGAATCCCCATAAGGTTAACAGCTGATCTTTCAGCAGAAACTCTGCAAGCCAGAAGGGAGTGGCAGGACTTATTTAAAGTGATGAAGGAGAAAAATCTACAACCAAGATTACTCTACACAGCAAGGATCTCACTCACATTTGATGGAGAAATTAAAACCTTTACAGACAAGCAAAAGCTAAGAGAATTCAGCACCACCAAACCAGCTTTACAACAAATGCTAGAGGAACTTCCCTAGGCAGGAAACACAAGAGAAGGAAAAGACCTACAATAATAAACCCAAAACAATTAAGAAAATGGTAATAGGAACATACATATCAATAATTACCTTAAATGTAAATGGATTAAATGCTTGAACCAAAAGACATAGATTGGCTGAATGGATACAAAAACAAGACCTGTACATATGCTGTCTATGAGACCCACTTCAGACCTAGGAACACATACAGACTGAAAGTGAGGGGATGGAAAAAGATATTCCATGCAAATGGAAATCAAAAGAAAGCTGGAGTAGCAATTCTCATATAAGACAAAGTAGACTTTAAAACAAAGACTATTACAAGAGACAAAGAAGGACACTACATAATGATCAAGGGATCAATCCAAGAAGATATAACAATTGTAAGTATTTATGCACCCAACATAGGAGCACCTCAATACATAAGGCAAATACTAACAGCCATAAAAGGGGAAATCGACAGTAACACAATCATAGTAGGGAACTTTAACACCCCACTTTCACCAATGGACAGATCATCCAAAATGAAAATAAATAAGGACAACACAAGCTTTAAATGATACATTAAACAAGATGGACTTAATTGATATTTGTAGGACATTCCATCCAAGAACAACAGAATACACATTCTTCTCAAGTGCTCATGGAACATTCTCCATGATAGGTCATATCTTGGGTCACAAATCAAGCCTTGGTAAATTAAAAAAAAATTGAAATCGTTTCAAGTATCTTTTCCGGCCACAATGTTATGAGACTGGATATCAATTACAGGAAAAAATCTGTAAGAAATACAAACACATGGAGGCTAAACAACACACTACTTAATAACCAAGAGATCACTGAAGAAATCAAAGAGGAAATAAAAAAATACCTAGAAACAAATGACAATGAAAACACGATGACTCAAAACCTATGGGATGCAGCAAAAGCAGTTCTAAGACGGAAGTTTATAGCAATACAATCCTACCTTAAGAAACAAGAAACATCTCAAATAAACAACCTAACCTTACACTTAAATCAATTAGAGAAAGAAGAACAAAAAAACCCCCAAAGTTAGCAGAAGGAAAGAAATCATAAAGATCAGATCAGAAATAAATTAAAAAGAAATGAAGGAAACGATAGCAAAGATCAATAAAACTAAAAGCTGGTTCTTTGAGAAGATAAACAAAGTTGATAAACCATTAGCCAGACTTATCAAGAAAAAAAGGGAGAATACTCAAATCAATAGAATTAGAAATGAAAAAGGAGAAATAGCAACTGACACTGCAGAAATACAAAAGATCATGAGAGATTACTACTAGCAACTGTATGCCAATAAAATGGATAACCTGGAAGAAATGGACAAATTCTTAGAAATGCAGAACATTCTGAGACTGAACCAGGAAGAAATAGAACTATGAACAGACCAATCATAAGCACTGAAATTGAAACTGTGATTAAAAATCTTCCAACAAACAAAAGCCCAGGATCAGATGGCTTCACAGGCGAATTCTATCAAACATTTAGAGAAGAGCTAACACCTATCCTTCTCAAACTCTTCCAAAATATAGCAGAGGGAGGAACAATCCCAAACTCATTCTACAAGGCCACCATCACTCTGATACCAAAACCAGACAAAGATGTCACAAAGAAAGAAAACTACAGGCCAATATCACTGATGAACATAGATGCAAAAATCCTCAACAAAATACTAGCAAACAGAATCCAACAGCATATTAAAAGGATCATACACTATGATCAAGTGGGGCTTATCCCAGGAATGCAAGGATTCTTCAATATACGCAAATCAATCAGTGTGATACACCATATTAACAAACTGAAGAAGAAAAACCATATGATTATGATCATCTCAATAGATGCAGAGAAAGCTTTCAACAAAATTCAACACCCATTTATAATAAAAACCCTCCAGAAAGTAGGCATAGAGGGAACTTTCCTCAACATAATAAAGGCCATATATGACAAACCCACAGCCAACGTCGTCCTCAATGGTGAAAAACTGAAACCATTTCCACTAAGATAAGGAACAAGACAAAGTTGCCCACTCTCACCACTAATATTCAACATAGTTTTGGAAGTTTTAGCCACAGCAATCAGAGAAGAAAAGGAAATAAAAGGAATCCAAATCGGAAAAGAAGAAGTAAAGCTGTCACTGTTTGCAGATGACATGATACTATACATAGAGAATCCTAAAGATGCTACCAGAAAACTACTAGAGCTAATCAATGAATTTGGTAAAGTAGCAGGATACAAAATTAATGCACAGAAATCTCTGGCATTCCTATATACTAATGATGAAAAATCTGAAAGTGAAATCAAGAAAACACTCCCATTTACCATTGCAACAAAAAGAATAAAATATCTAGGAATAAACCTACCTAAGGAGACAAAAGACCTGTATGCAGAAAATTATAAGACACTGATGAAAGAAATTAAAGATGATACAAACAGATGGAGAGATATACCATGTTCTTGGATTGGAAGAATCAACATTGTGAAAATGACTCTACTTCCCAAAGCAATCTATAGATTCAATGCAATCCCTATCAAACTACCACTGGCATTTTTCACAGAACTAGAACAAAAAATTTCACAATTTGTATGGAAACACAAAAGACCCCGAATAGCCAAAGCAATCTTGAGAACAAAAAATGGAGCTGGAGGAATCAGGCTGCCTGACTTCAGACTATACTACAAAGCTACAGTAATCAAGACAGTATGGTACTGGCACAAAAACAGAAAGATAGATCAATGGAATAGGATAGAAAGCCCAGAGATAAACCCACGCACATATGGACACCTTATCTTTGATAAAGGTGGCAGGAATGTACAGTGGAGAAAGGACAGCCTCTTCAATAAGTGGTGCTGGGAAAACTGGACAGGTACATGTAAAAGAATGAAATTAGAACACTCCCTAACACCATACACAAAAATAAGCTCAAAATGGATTAAAGACCTAAATGTAAGGCTAGACACCATCAAACTCTTAGAGGAAAACATAGGCAGAACACTCTATGAGATAAATCACACCAAGATCCTTTTTGACCCACCTCCTAGAGAAATGAAAATAAAAACAAAAATAAACAAATGGGACCTAATGAAAATTAAAAGCTTTTGCACAGCAAAGGAAACCATAAACAGGACGAAAAGACAACCCTCAGAATGGGAGAAAATATTTGCAAATGAAGCAACTGACAAAGCATTAATCTCCAAAATTTACAAGCAGCTCATGCAGCTCAACATTAAAAAAACAAACAACCCAATCCAAAAATGGGCAGAAGACCTAAATAGATATTTCTCCAAAGAAGATAAATAGATTGCCAACAGACACATGAAAGAATGCTCAACATCATTAATCATTAGAGAAATGCAAATCAAAACTACAATGAGATATCATCTCACACCAATCAGAATGGCCATCATCAAAAAATCTACAAACAATAAATGCTGGAGAGGGTGGGGAGAAAAGGGAACCCTTTTGCACTGTTGGTGGGAATGTAAACTGATACAGCCACTATGGAGAACAATATGGACGTTCCTTAAAAAGCTAAAAATAGGGGCTTCCCTGGTGGCGCAGTGGTTGAAAGTCTGCCTGCCGATGCAGGGGACACGGGTTCGTGCCCCGGTACGGCAAGATCCCACATGCCGCGGAGTGGCTAGGCCCGTGAGCCATGGCCGCTGGGCCTGCGCGTCTGGAGCCCGTGCTCCACAACAGGAGAGGCCACAACAGTGAGAGGTCCGCGTACCGCAAAAAACAAAACAAAACAAAACAAAAACACTAAAAATAGAACTACCATACGACCCAGCAATCCCCCTACTGGGTATATACCCTGAGAAAACCATAATTCAAAATGAGTCATGTACCAAAATGTTCATTGAAGCTCTATTTACAATAGCCTGGACATGGAAGCAAACAAAGTGTCCATCAACAGATGAATGGATAAAGAAGATGTGGCACATATATACAATGGAATATTACTCAGCCATAAAAAGGAATGAAACTGAGTTATTTGTAGTGAGGTGGATGGACCTAGAGACTGTCATACAGAGTGAGGTAAGTCAGAAAGAGAAAAACAAATACCGTATGCTAACACATATATATGGAATCTAAAAAAAAAAAGGTCATGAAGAACCTAGGGGCAAGATGGGAATAAAGATGCAGACTTACTAGAGAATGGACTTGAGGATACGGGGAGTGGGGAGGGTAAGCTGGGACAAAGTGAGAGTGGCATGGACATATATATACTACCAAACGTAAAATAGATAGCTAGTGGGAAGCAGCCACATAGCACAGGGAGATCAGCTCGATGTTTTGTGACCACCTACAGGGGTGGGATAGGGAGGGTGGGAGGGAGGGAGATGCAAGAGGGAAGAGATATGGGGATATATGTATATGTATAACTGATTCACTTTGTTATAAAGCAGAAACTAGCACACCATTGTAAAGCAATTATACTCCAATAAAGATGTTTAAAGCATAAATAAATAAATAAAAACCAAACAAACAATCCAGTTAAAAAATGGGCAGAAGACTTAAATAAACATTTTACCAAGAAAGATATACAGATGGCCAAGAGGCACATGAAATGACACTCAACATCACTAATTATTAGAGAATGCAAATCAAAACTACAATGATGTATCACCTCACACCGGTCAGAATGGCCATTATCAAAAAAGCTAGAAACAATAAATGCTGGAAAGGGTGTGGTGAAAAGGGAACCCTCCTGCACTGTTGGTGGGAATGTAAATTGATAAAACCACTATGGAAAACAGTATGGAGGTTCTTTAAAAAACTAAAAATAGAACTACCATATTACCCAGCAATCCCACTACTGGGCCTGAGAAAACCATAATTCAAAAAGATACATGCACCACAATGTTCACTGCAGCACTATTTACAATAGCCAGGACATGGAACCAACCTAAATGTCCATCAACAGATGAATGCATAAAGAAGATGTGGTGCATATATACAGTGGAATATTACTCAGCCATAAAAAGAAACGAAATTCAGTTATTTGTAGTGAGGTGGATGGACATAGAGTCTGTCATAGAGTGAAGCAAGTCAGAAAGAGAAAAACAAATACTGTATGCTAATGCATATATATGGAACCTAAAAAAAGAAAAGGTACTGATGAACCTAGTTGCAGGGCAAGAATAAAGAGGTAGACATAAAGAATGGACTTGATGACATGGGGTGGGAGGGCAAAGTTGGGGCGAAGTGAGAGTAGCATCGACATATATACACTACCGAATGTAAAACAGTTGGCTGGTGGGAAGTAGCAGCATAGCACAGGGAGATCAGCTCGGTGCTTTGCGATGACCTAGAGGGGTGGGAGAAGCAGTATGGGAGGGAGGCTCAAGAGGGAGGCGATATGGGGACATGTGTATGCATATGGCTGATTTGCTCTGTTGTGCAACAGAAACTAACATGGTATTGTGAAGCAATTATACTCTAATAAAGATCTATTTTTTAAAAAAGTGAATGATAAAAACAAAAAAAAAGGAAAAATCAAAGCACAGTTGCAGCACCCAGAAAGGCAGAAACAGTTTCCATGACCTTCCATGACCTGAGGATTTCCAAGAAACTTACCCAGCCCAGGCTTTCCTCCACAGCTCAAGATTTATATTTCTGTCTTTGTATTTGTACAAGATACACTCACAGGATTTCCCTGGTGGTGCGGTGGTTAAGAATCTGCCTGCCAGTGCAGGGGACACGGGTTTGATCCCTGGTCCGGGAATGAAACAGATAGGTATGGTTTTGGGGGGCTCTGAAGAGCCAGTCCTTTATGCCTCAGGGCAGAAAGAATTCAGCAAGACGCAAAGTGATAGATAAAGAAGTGGTTTACTAGAATAGGATGCTTGTGAGGTTTACAAGTGGGCGGGTGAGAGGGTGCCGTACCCCGAGAACTTAGAGGGTTATGGTTTTATAATCAAAGGAAAAGTGTGGGGGCTGAACAACCACTTTCTTCTTCATTCTTGAGAAGACGTCATGCTTCCATCATCAGCTACTCCTCCAGGTTCGGCAGGGGAGTTTTTTTGTCCCTACATGGTCAAGCCAGGACTGTAAAAATTATTTCAGATCTCTGTACAATGAGCACCTTTCCATAAATTATTGTTTTTTATGTGTGGAGAGAGCATGCCTATGGATCATTGACTTACTGAGCTCACTAGGCAGGATGTAGGTCTCATGCCACCATTGTTTTATTGTTTGGGGGCATGTCTTATGCTTCTGTCGCATGGTTTTGTGGCCAGGCAAGCCTGCTTTGCTTTGTAAACCTTCGTTAAGTAAACCTGCTTCCTTGAGTAATCATTAACTTACAGGGGTCTTTCATATTTTTTCACTCACAATCGCTAGTGGGATTTAATCACCTACTTTGTTCCTTTACTCTGTCCCTATCAGGAAGATCCCACATGCCGCGGAGCAACTAAGCCCACGTGCCACAACTACTGAGCCTGCGCCCTAGAGCCTGCGAACCACAACTACTGAGCCCACGTGCCACAACTACAGAAGCCCGAGCGCCTAGAGCCTGTGCTCCACAACAAGAGAAGCCACCGTCATGAGAAGCCTGTGCACTGCAACCAAGAGTAGCCCCTGCTCACCACAACTAGAGAAAGCCCACACGCAGCAATGAAGACTCAATGCAGCCAAAAAAAAAAAAGATACACCCCCAGCCTTCTCAGGTCTCATGTACAGGAATGCAACCACCCGTCCTCTCCAGATGCTGAGTCACTTGCCCAATCCTCCTACTTACCCCCTTCCCCTGCCCCACCCC
>NW_006777435.1:635860-637076 GCF_000442215.2 Lipotes vexillifer
CCCACCCCACCCCCACCCCGCCACAGAGACTGGGGCTCCAGGGGTGCTCCTGCACAGAACCCAGAGGGGAGGATGCCCTATCTTGCTGCCCTCCCAAGTACAGCACCAGGGGACCAGTTCTACTTCTGCATATAAATCTAGGACAAACTCTTTGTACATATACCAAGAGACATGTACCAGTATGTTCCAAAAAGCAGTTTGTATCAGCCAAAACCTGGAAACAGCACAAGTGCACATAGACAGGAATGAATGAATGTACCATGGCACAATTCCCATGATAGAATGTTACACTGAAGTGAAAATGAACGACGTACAAGCAAGAACAGAGGTGCATCTTAGTAACACACTCCAAGAGCATAAAGATAGCCTGATACCTTTTTTTGTAAAGTTCAAACACAATTAGAACTAAACAATAAATTATGCCATTTAGGCAAATGCATTGCTATGATCTGAATGTTAGTGTCCTCCCAAAATTCATGTGTTGTAATCCTAACCCCCAGAGGTGATGGTATTAGGTGGTGGGGTCTTTGGGAGATTCTTGGGTCATGAGGTGGAGCCCTCATGGGTGGGACTAGTGCCCTTATAAAAGAGGCTCCAGAGAGCTCCCCAGTCCCTTCCACCATGTGGGGATGCAAAGAGAAGGCACCAGCTATGAACCTGGAAGAGGGCCCTCACCAAACTCCACCATGCTGGTGCCTGGATCTCGGACTTCTGGCCTCGAGAACTGTGAGCAATACATTTCTGTTGTTATAAGCTACCCAGTGTGGTATTTGGTTATAGCAGCGCAAATGGACTAAGACATGTATTTGTGATAGAGAATGATTATCATAAAATTCGGAAGAGTGGTTCATGCTAGTGGGTTGGGTAGGGGGCTGGAACAGGGGTGGGCACAGAGGAAGATGTGAACTATTGTCAGTGTTCCCTTTCTCAGGTCAGGCAGTGGGCTCACCGGCCTTCACTGTTTTCTAACACACAAAGAGAAGAGGCAAAAGCCCTCTCATTAGCAATCATAGGCATAGAACAAATAGAAGCCTATTAGCCTATTAGAGGAATAACCCATCACCAGCAAGTGAATTTCATTCTGCAAATGCAAAAATAGTTCAATATTAGAAATTTATAAATAATTTACCACATTAATGGCTCAAAGGAGAAAGCTCATAAGCTCATTACCACGGGGAAAATACTTTTTTTTTTTTTTTTTTTTTTTGGGGAACCA
>NW_006777435.1:637157-688473 GCF_000442215.2 Lipotes vexillifer
TTTTTTTTTTTTTTTTTTTTTTTGTGGTACGCAGGCCTCTCACTGTTGTGGCCTCTCCGGTTGCGGAGCACAGGTTCCGGACGCGCAGGCTCAGCGGCCATGGCTCACGGGCTTAGCCGCTCCGCGGCATGTGGGATCTCCCCAGACCGGGGCACGAACCCATGTCCCCTGCATTGGCAGGTGAACTCTCAACCACTGCACCACCAGGGAAGCCCAGAAAAATACATTTTAAAGACTAGAAATGGCAACAAAGATGAATCTTGGTTAATTGTGGTTAATTGGGACTTCCCTGGTGGTCCAGTGGTTAAGAATGCACCTTCCAACGCAGGGGACATGGGTTCGATCCCTAGTCGGGGAACTAAGATCCCACGTGCTGTGGGGCAACTAAGACCACGCACCACAACTACTGAGCACGTGGGCCACAACTAGAGAAGCCCATGTGCTGCAACTAAGACCGGATGCAGCCAAAAACAAAAATAAATAAATAAATACATATTAAAAAAAAAAAAGAAGTAAAGCAGATGACCCCAGATGTTTTGTTTTGTGTACAATTCTGGTTAAATGGATGAGGTTTTGGAATAAACAGTCTGGTGCTGGAATTTTGGCTCTTCCACAGTGAGCAGCTGAGTAACAGCAGACATTTCCCTTAAGCTAAGCTTCAGTTTCTTCAACCATAAAATGAGTATATTAATAGAACCTACCTCATGGGGGGTTTTAGGACAAAGTCTTGCCTACTTTTATTATTATTAAGGCCCTCAGGATGAGAACTCCTACCTTTCTAACTCAGTGATAACTTTCAGGTCAACTAACTTCTCTGGATTCAGGCCCAATGCACAGTGAGGCCAAACAATACCAAAACGTTGGAGTTTGGAACAAAGAAATGTTTATTGCAGGGCCATGCACTGAGATGGGTGGCTCATCCCTTAAAAAACCCCAAACTCCCTGAAAGCTTTCAGCAAAGCCCTTTTATAGGAAAGGTGAGGGAGGGGCGTGGTTAGTTGTTGTAAACTTCTTGGTGTCAGATTCTTTGTTCTTGAGGTCAGGTCATGGTCAGGTCACGATGTTCCTGTAAATCTCCACCAAACAAGTGTTATTCTTTGTTCTGACAAGAAAGGGCAAGGTCCCAAGGCACAACTTAACACCCTCCGAGGTCCAGGTCCTGGCTAAGAGAAGGCAGATCTCAATTGGCAGCTCCCTCAGGGCCAGGTCCCCAGACCCTGCCCAGCTGTCATAGCTGACAGAGCCAGGTGCCCTGGACCCAACTGGCCCTCAGGCTCCTCAGGTCACCCGAATGGCAGGGGCCAGGTCCCACAGACTGAGTCCCTCGCAGACTGCCGCTGCCATTAGATCGCAGAGGCAGGGATGGGGGAGAGCTTCACTGCCACCTCAGGACCTGGGTCCTGCCAGTGGGCGGCCTGGGCAAGGGCTCTGGAGCCCTGCAGGACACAGCCTCCAGCCTGTTCCCTGGGCCCCCCAGCTCACCCTGAGGCCAGGCAAGCTGCCTGGGGAGTAGGCTAGGATCCGCCTCTCACCTCATTCTCCTCCTGACAACCACCGCTCCACCAACCATTGGCTGACTGGGACCACTAAGGTTGCTCATTGACAGTTGTTTGCTTGGGGGAGGGGCCCACTGCGGCGCCAACCAATGGCCGAGCAGGACCTCTAACTGCTTCTCTAACCGTCCTGCGTTAATGGTAATGGGTTGTCGGGAACGCGCCCAGCAACCGCCTCGTGCTAAGGGCTGCACACTGCCCCACTCTATTACAATCGCAGGGTGTTTTTTTGTTTTTTAAAGCTTTTTTAAGTTTTTTTTTTTTTTTTGGCTGCGTTGGGTCTTCATTGCTGCACGCGGGCTTTCTCTAGTTGCGGCGAGCGGGGGCTACTCTTCATTGCGGTGTGCGGGCTTCTCATTGCCGTGGCTTATCTTGTTGAGGAGCACGGGCTCTAGGTATGTGGGCTTCAGTAGTTGTGGCACGTGGGCTCAGTAGTTGTGTCACATGGGCTTAGTTGCTCCACAGCATGTGGGATCTTCCCGGACCAGGGCTTGAACCCGTGTCCCCTGGATTGGCAAGTGGATCCCTAACCACTGCACCACCAGGGAAGTCCCCCAGGGGTGTTTTAAGAAGGCAATGGGTTATCACTAAGACTATAAAGAACCATTCAAAGGGAGAAACCGTTTCCTCAGAGAATGTGGGAAGGAAGCGCTGCTGGAGTGACCTGTCTGAGCTGACCTAAGATTCCAGAAAAGGATGAGACCCTGAAACGACTCCAGGAACATTACATCGGCAAAGGGATTCTTGGTGCCCCCATGAAGAGCCTCACTTAGGGGCCAGTTGGATCCACTTCCAGCCACAGCTGGCTATGGAAGGTGACAGAAGAGCCCTCCAGGGACTCAGCAGGAGTCAAAAATGGCAGGCAGCCGTTGCACGCTGTGGCCCCGGGCACATCCAGCCAAGCCGGAAGTCTGTCCCTGGTCCCCACTCCATGGGCTGCTGGCAGAGTGTTGTTCCTTAGTTCCTAGCGATTGAATGAGGCTGAGGCTCTTAAGGCCCCGGTGTCACTGAGCCCAAGCTCTTTCCACTCACCACATGACAGGCCAATAAATTGGGAGATGAGTTGTTGGATCAAGGAATAATGACTTTAATCGGAAAGCTAGCAGACCGAGAAGATGGCAGACTAGCGTCTCAAAAAAGCATTTTACCTCAGTCTGAAGTCAGGCTCCTTTTATATACAGGGGTGAGGGAGGGGCCCACTGCGGCACCAACCAATGGCTGAGCAGGGCTGCTATAGCTTGCGCCTACCGCACCACTATTACACCTTAAGTAGAAAGGTGTGACACCAGCGAGCAGCTGGGGCTGAACAAGTACTGGGCTACTCCAGCAATGTCGTCCTGCAGCTCTCAGTGGAGTGAGGTGCGCAAGCTGTGGAGACCTGGTGGCCACACGGAGGTGGGTGACACACCCGTTACCGGGATCACTGTCTTGAGGCCTGGGTGCTGTGGGCTCAGCCTGCTGCTGGCTTCACCAGTCAGTTCGTGACTAATGAGGTGGCCCAGGAGCTGGTGTCCCCAGAGTGGAGCTCCCGCCTGCCCACTTGTGCAGTGGGTGGGCAGTGGGAACACGGCCAGTCTGGTGGGCTAAGCACAGCCGCACGTGGAGAGCAGTGGCAGAGTGGCCTTAACCGCATGTGGGCTGGTGCCAGGGAAGGAGGAGGGAAGGGCCTATCACGCTTCGGGTTTGGGCTGGGGAGGCCACTATTTCACAGGTACTGAGCCTTGTACTGGTGTAAAAGGGAAGAGCAAAAATCTGACTCCATGTTGGATCTGTTTCTCTTACTTTAACCTTTGCTTTTCATTGCTTTTGTTATTATAATCACGAAAAGGATGCTGTCTATAGCTGTAAGCATACATAGTGGCCGGCCTCAGGGAACCCTGCCCCTCTGCCTGAATGTTAAACTGAAGTGCCTTTGTTCAACTCACAGGGAGACATTCTGACCCTGCCCACGTGTGAATGGCTGTAGAAAAGAAATGAACACATCCCCTCCCTGATGCTGGCCAAGCCAGCAGATACTTTGCAAGATTTATGGCTTTTTACTTTACTTCCTCACCTCCTCCCCTTCTCTGTTCTATAAAAGAAACTGGCATCCAGACCCTGATAAGATGGTACTCTAGGGCACTAGCCTGCCATCTTCTCGGATGCCTGGCTTTCTGAATAAAGTCACTATTCCTTGCCTCCACACCTCATCTCCCAATTATTGGCCTGTCATGTGGCAAGCAGACTGAGCTTGGATTTGGTAATACTGGATCTCCTCGAATGATCTCTAAAGGGAAGGCTGGGCTGGTCCTCAAAAGTCCAGAAGGCCGGGGATGAGGGAGTGATACAATGGGGGTGCAGCCAGTGAGATGAGCCTCTTCCTCCTCCTCAAACTGGAGGTAAAGAGTTGGCATAAAGCCCTTTACTAACTGGAGTCATGGTTAAAGATAAAGGAAAAGGATTTTTGTTTTTTTTTAAAACAAATTTATTTATTTTTGGCTGTGTTGGGTCTTCGTTGCTGCGCATGGGGTTTCTCTAGTTGCAGCGAGGGAGTGCTACTCTTCGTTGCGGTGCGTGGGCTCCTCATTGTGGTGGCTTCTCTTGTGGAGTACGGACTCTAGGCATGTGGGCTCAGTAGTTGTGGCTCTTGGGCTCTAGAGCGCAGGCTCAGTAGCTGTGGCGCACGGGCTCAGTTGCTCCGTGGCATGTGGGTTCTACCCAGACCAGGGGTCAAACCCATGTCTCCTGCATTGGCAGGTGGATTCTTAACCACTGTGCCACCAGGGAAGCCCCAAGGAAAAGGTTTTTAAAAAGCTCAAAGGGGTCTTTGGGGCCAGGCCTTGGCCTCAGTCTTTCCCCATGAGGTTTTCTCACTGCTTAGGAGAGTTATAGCAATGTGAGCTGTGATCTAAAGTCACACAGATCGGGGCCTGGTCTGGGTAGAACCCACATGCCACGGAGCAACTAAGCCCGTGCGCCACAGCTACTGAGCCTGCGCTCTAGAGTTTCCCTCACAAAGCAAGAGCATATATCCCTTTCCCTCTTTCTCCAGTGCAGCATTAGGAATTAGGAATTTAAGTTCTCAAAACCACTGCTGAATGAGGCTGAATTGGCAATAAACAACTTTAGGATGTGTTGTGGTCTGAACACGGGTTGGAAAAGAATTTCCAGACACAAGGCAGAATGTAAAGAAGATAGGATTTATTAGAGGTAAGGGTCACTGCCAGAACAGCAGGCCTACTTCCTAGTAGTCAGGGAGAGTCGAGCCTGAACATGTGCTATTGATCAGTTTTTATAGCCAGAATACAAAGGAATGGTCCGAGGTGAAAATTTCGTTTACTGATTGGTTGAGGCACATATACCTTCTATAGGGTGGAAGTGGGACAGGGCAGATTCCTTTCCTTATTTGGGACAGGTCCTGTTGCCCAGGTAGGCGTTGCCCAGATGGGCTCAGGAATTTCATAGCCATCATGGTGGGGAGGGTAATCGATTAAGAGTCCGGTAGGGGGTGTAACACTGAAACTTTTTCAGGCAGGGTCATCCTTTGCCCTTGAAGCACCATTGTCCTTGGAGCACCACAGGATGGTCTTTTATCCAGGTGCCACCAGGCTCCTCCCTAGGGGAACTCCCTAAAGCTCAATCAACCACTTAAAGTAGAGCATGCATTCGTGCCACATCTTGTGTGGAGCTAGGTGTCACTTTACCTGGTATCCTATG
Source organism: Lipotes vexillifer (assembly GCF_000442215.2). Classification (NCBI taxonomy): domain Eukaryota; kingdom Metazoa; phylum Chordata; class Mammalia; order Artiodactyla; family Lipotidae; genus Lipotes; species Lipotes vexillifer. The sequence goes on from NW_006777435.1 coordinate 642,407, forward strand.
GAAAGCTAGCCTCTGTTACCATATAGGATAGCTGTCATTTGCCAATTCCATATTGTCCATATCCTAAGGTTATTAATCTAACTCATACATTATCAGTACATGATCAGGAAGAGTAATTTGAACTCTTTAACAGGACTTTACCGGGCCATACAAGATCTGGTCCTGCTTTCCTCTTTACTCCATTCCATTCCCTCAACAACATCTCAGTTCAAATGAGGCTAACTTCAGTTCCCCACACCTGCCCTGTGCCAGCTTGTAGCTGAGCCTTCTCACATTCTGTTCCACTTGCCTGGAATGTTCATTTTCTCTCACTTTCCTCCCATTGTCTCTTCTTCCTCCGGGAATCCTTTCATGAACCTAAAGGCCCTAAATTATGGTGACAATCCACCTTTCAGCGTTCTTTTGCCCTTTTTAAGGCATTGTGAGTCACCTTATTTATACTTTCCTAAAATAGTTCTCAAAATGTTATGACTGTTTGTTTTGGCCTAGCTTGGGTGCTAAGAGTGCTGCGTAGGCCAAGGACAAGATGAAGCAAAGTAGGAAGAGTTTTCATTAATTCACATAATGTTAAATGAGCATGTATAAATCCAGTACTTACTATGCACAAGGCTCAGTGCTATGTGATGTGTATATTTTCTCCCAGTAACTCTAAAGCAAGTACAATTATTTTCCGCAATTTAGAGATTAAAAAGAGGAAGGTTTGGGCTTCCCTGGTGGCGCAGTGGTTGAGAGTCCGCCTGCCGATGCAGGGGACGCGGGTTCGTGCCCCGGTCCGGGAAGATCCCACGTGCCGCGGAGCGGCTGGGCCCCTGAGCCATGGCCGCTGAGCCTGCGCGTCCGGAGCCTGTGCTCCTCAACGGGAGAGGCCACAGCAGTGAGAGGCCTGCGTACCACTGCCGCGGAGCGGGTGGGCCCGTGACCCATGGCTGCTGCGCCTGCGGGTCCGGAGCCTGTGCTCCTCAACGGGAGAGGCCACAGCAGTGAGAGGCCTGCGTGCCACAAAAAAAAAAAAAAAAAAAAAAAAAAAAAAAGAGGAAGGTTAGAGAATTTACGTAACTTAACAAAATCACACAGGAAACGAGACATAACCAGGATTTAAGCACAGATCTGTGTGACTTTTTTTTTTTTAATTTATGTTTTATTTATTTATTTTTGGCTGCACTGGGTCTATCGTTGCTGCTCATGGGCTTTCTCTAGTTGCGGAGAGCGGCGGCTACTCTTCATTGCGGTGCACAACGAGATTTCCCAAGAATGACAAAGAAACACAGTGGATAGCTATGAGTGGGGGTTCTGCATGGATTCAGGTGGCCTGGGTTGAAAACTCACTCCCTAAGTTATCTGACTAAATTACCTACTCTCATTTATAAAATGGGTGCAGTAGTACGTTGATCATGAAGTTGTTAGGAGGGGTAAACAAAAATTTCACGGAGAGCTCTACCTTAATGCCTGGTGTGCAGTAGGACCACAGTAAGTCCTAGTCATTATGATTATTCGTATTTTGCATCTTTTAATCTTTCACATTTTTGTAAGCATGTGATCATTTGAATTTTACAACTTTGCTAAAGTGAGTATTGGAGAATCAGAAAGCTGTACTTAGTAAAACTTGCCTGGCATGAATTTAAATTCTCTAATTCATTCATTTTTTTGAAGGCGTTTGCATTAGCTTTCTAGGGCTGCCATACATAATATAAAATACCACAGACTAGGTGGCTCAAAAAACAGAAATTTGTTTTCTCACAGTTCTGGAGGCTAGAAGTCTAAGATCAGCATTGGTTACTTCTGAGACGTCTCTTTTGGCTTTAGGTAGCCAACTTCTTACTGTGTCCTCACATGGGTTTCCTCTGTGTCCTAATCTCCTCTTCTTATAAAGACACTAGTCATACTGGATTAGGGCCTCAGAACAGGTAAACAAGGGAGTCATGAGAGAGTGGACAGTGAGTCTTATAATAGTCATATGGAGAAGGGTAATTCTTTGAGGTAAGCTGTTTCCTAGAACACAGGTTTTCAGAAAACAAAAGGATTTCCTAACCATGGCTGTTTTCTGGGAGCACAGACTCAGTTACTAAGTTCAACATTGTCACTAGCTTGCCCGTTAGAGGACAGAAGAGGTAGGGAACTGCTAGAGTTTCATTGCCTTCAGACAAACTGCCCAATCCACACTCTGAACCAGGTGCATTCGGGTACAGAACAGGGCAGTTGCCTTCAGCCTGGCTTGTGCTGAGTTGAGAATGTGGAGGCTGATCTTGGGGAAGCTGCTTTCCTATCCTTCTACCTCCCAACGCACACAGCTGCGTAGTTACATCTGAGAGTCTCCCCATAATGTTGCTTCTCCTGAGAAGCAAAAGGTGACCATCAGACCTGGATAACTATTTATTGGAATGGGGAGTAACTGACGGTGGTTTTTCTGGTGTTTTCACACACCCCCCTTAGCTAACTGGAGCTGATAGGGTCTCCTCTGGTCTTCACCCATTCCTTTGCCCTATAGGAGACCATGTTATTTTTATGTTCGAGAAATAATTTACAATCAGTGGTACATAATGGGTTCAGGAAAATGAATGGAAGAAAATCCACTGAAGCACAGAATTTCCTTGGGTAGTGGTGTCATAAGTGGTCATTTATTTGTGCTCTTAAAAATTTTCTTAAATAATTAATGGCATACACAGCCCTCCCCACAGGCCTCAGCTCAGGCCTGAAGCAGTGCTCAGGGAGGGGCTGGAGAAGGCGCTGGGCGGGGACAAGTTTATAGGAGCAGCCCCTCCCGCGTGGGTCAGTGAAGGGGAAGAAAGGCCCTGGGTAGCCCAGCCCCACAGCCTGCTCGGCCTCCTTTGCTTCTCTCTCGCCATGTGGGTAGGGACAGTCCTCAGAGACCTGGGGGCTGCACCCTAGCATGAGTGAGCCCCTCCAGCTCAGACCCTAGAGCAGATGCAGCCTAGCCGAGCCCAGTGACCATGTGTCTACCCTCTCTCTCCACATCCCTGCCAACAACTAGCCACACTCACCTACATCCTGAGCCATGGCTTCTGGGTCACTGGCTACAGGATGTTCTGGCAGAAATTTCTCCAGAAGCACAGATATGACACTATACTGATTATATCCTCCTCTAGGGAGATTCATTTGACACACTCATTAAGGAGATATGACACAAAAGGGCTCACAGAAGGAGGATGGGCCACTGTCCCACACATAATGCAAAGCTGCACCACCTCAGTTAAAATCCTGAAGATTGTTTGGCAAACTGAGGGCTGCTCCATCCCTGACATGTCAAGAAACAGCCGTTGACCTTCTTAGCATCCACAATGTTCACACAGGTACAAGATCTCTTAGTCCTTTTGGGACTGATGCTGTTACCTGCAATCAGCCTACACTGAATGGGGACCCCTCCAATAAAAGGCTCTAGAACCCTCTAAATTGAAATCAACAGGCAATCCTATTAGAGCTTTCAGAGACTCCTTCACTGTAGAGGCTTTGGCAACCTCCTCTCACGCCTCCTGGAGTTTCTGGACCACCTATGATGGCCATAAGCCACCCATGGGCTCCTGATGTAAGAAACTGACCTCCTTAGTCCTGAATTATATACCAATAGGGCAGCAAATGCCAACTACTTACTGGGCCAGAAAGCAGTAGGTTAATACAGGTAACCCTTGAACAACGTGGGGGTTAGGTGTACAGACCCTCTGTGCAGTTGAAAATTGGCATGTACACTTAGACTAATTTCTATAGAAGGAATAGAGAAAGTTATAAGAAGCTATCCTGCAGGAGGCACTAAGTCCAGATAGTTTCATAGGGGAATTCTACTAAACATTTAGAGACTATCTAGGAAAAAACAAAACAAAACAGTAGATGTGGGACAAACTGAAACATCATCCTGAATAAAGAAGCATCAGTCTAAATGGGCATATGTTGGAGACATATCTTACAAGATCAGGAACGAGACAAGGACACCCATTCTTAACTGTTCTAGTCAACACTGTACTAGAGATCCTAGCCTGGGTGATAAGGAATGAAAATTAAGAGACATAGGATTAGAAATGAGTAAATAAAACTGCTGTTATTATAGATGAGAGAGAAAACACAAGAGTATCTACAGATTATTAGATATAATGGAAGTGAGTGTAATGGGTCCAGAACAGCAAAGGTAGTTCTCCAGAAGTAGTGCAGGATAGGAGGCAGGGTGGGAAAGAGACATGCATTTAGGTATCAGAATTTATTATGAAGCAAAAATAATTAGAACAAAACTAACATAACATTGTAAATCAACTATACTTCAATTTTATACAGTAATTAGCAGAACTTCCATGGCAGTCCAGTGGTTAGGACTCCGAGCTTCCACTGCAGGGGGCACGGGTTTGATCCCTAGTTAGGGAACTAAGATCCCACAAGCCACAGGGCGAAGCCAAACAACAACAACAACATAAAAAAGTAATTAGAACAATTCTACTTAATTACCTTGCCCTTCATCTTAATCACCTTTGTTCTATCCCAGGTGCTTTTCCTCCAGGTAACTCTATGCAAAGGTCCACTCCATGCAAAATGATTCTCCATTTTCACCACCAAAGGGTTTGACACATCCTTCACCTCCGTCCCCCTCATTCCTTCTCACTGTATGTCTCATTTCTCTGCCTGGGAGGCCTCTCCTTATGTTTGGCTGCTTCTCAACACTCACCTGTCAGTCATTGGTAACGTTCACAGAGAACCCTTGATTTCCTGACCATCCTCTTTCCCCCTTGACTAGAGTAGCCACTGTAAAGGAAAAAAAACAGTACTGTCAGTCTTTGTCCTGTGTCTCCTTTACTACTCACACAAAACACTTCACTTTTGACACTTCTGGTCACTAGATGTGTGGGGATTTTTCCCCACATGGAGAAGCAAGTTTCTGACACCAGCTGGGTGACATACAAGTTAATTCAATTCTAACACTGTCTACGTGGGGAGTGTCAGATCCCACAGGTTGGGGCTCGGTCCCTCAAGAGACTACCCCCATGCTACTTCAAATGCCAATAGCAAGTAGTGGGTTACCCACAACTTGCCTCATTTGGCTACAAACCAGAGGTTCCCACACCCCCCTCCTCAGGTTTGATTTATTTGCTGAAGCAGCTTACAGAACTCAGGGAAACACTTACTTACATGTACCAGTTCACTGAAGGATATGATAAAAGAACACAGATAAACAGCCAGATGAAGAGATACACGGGGCGAGGTCTGGGAGGGTCCCAAGCGCGAGATCTTCTGTCCCCGTGGAGTTGGGGTGCCTCACCTGCCCAGTATATGGATGTGTTCGCCCGGAAGCTCTCCGAACCCTCTACTATTGGGATACTACGGAGGCTTCCTTATGTTGGCATAATCAATTATTAACTCTGTTTCTAGCCCCTCTCCCCTCTCTGAAGGATGAAGGGTGGGGCTGAAAATTCCAAGCTTCCAATCATGGCCTGGACTTTCTGGTGATCAGCCTCCATCTAGTAGTCACCTAGAGCTGCCTCATTAGAACAAAGGATGCTTGTTGGGTTCTTACAATGTAGGAAATTACAAGGGTTTTAGGAGTTCTGCGCCAGGAACTGGGGGCAGAGACCAATAAAGTTGGCCCTCCGTATCTGTGGGTTCTGCATCCGTGGATTCAATCAACCTTGGATTGAAAATATTCGGGGAAAAAGTTCCAGAAAGTTCCAAAAAGACAAACTTGAATTTGTGCACTGAGCACTATGCTGAATCCACACAAATGAAGAGACGTTAGGCACAGCCTGCTGTAGCCTCCCACCGTTTCATAGATCCTCAGTCTCTCCTTTTCTGAGAGTTGTTCACCTCACTGGTTTGTTCACTACTTGCACTGTGTGCACCCTTTGTTTCTGTGGAAAAAAAAAAAGGCTTCTAAAGAGCAATTAACTGGCCACAGCAATCCCTCAAAGGTTAAGGGGGGAGGGCTTCCCTGGTGGCGCAGTGGTTGAGAGTCCACCTGCCGATGCAGGTTGAGAGTCCACCTGCCCCGGTCCGGCAAGATCCCACATGCCGCAGAGCGGCTGGGCCCATGAGCCATGGCCGCTGATCCTGCGCGTCCAGAGCCTGTGCTCCGCAGCAGGAGAGGCCACAGCAGTAAGAGGCCCGTGTACGGCAAAAAAAAAAAAAAAAAAAAAAAAAAAAAAAAAAAAAAAAAAAAAAAAAAAAAAAAAAAAAAAAAAAAAAAAAAAAAAAAAAAAAAAAAAAAAAAAAAAAAAAAAAAAAAAAAAAAAAAAAAAAAAAAAAAAAAAAAAAGTCTGTGTGTATCTCCACAGGGTCTCGGTCACGTGGAGGCTGTTCTCTGGAGCTGGGCGTGAGCTGGTCCACCTCTGGCTCTTACAGCATCTGTGTGATGACAGAGGGCGCAGGCAAGGTCTCAGAGCATTCCTCTCAGTTGGAGTGCTCAAAGTCATGGGTAAAATCTAGCACCTTTAGCTTCGATCTCCTGTGGGGAACGAGGCGGAGAGCTGAGACTGTGACTTTGAAAACAGCACAGCAGGGCTGGTATGGGCAGCGGCAGGGGAAGGGGCCGCCATGCCAACCAGCAGTCAGCCATGCCTTCTAAGTGGGTCCACCATCCTCATCCACCCTCAGATCCTGCTCAGTCCCCGCCTCTTAGACACCCAGGAACCTAACCACACTCTCAACCACCTCACAGCATGATCAGCTCTGAAACACGCCAGGTACTCTGAATGATGGCCTCAAGGACTCCCAGTGACTGATGCTGCACCAGCAGGAGATTCTGGCACATCCTTGGACCCCACATCACTGGACCCAGCTCCCTCTTCCTCAACTCGTGATGCCCTTACCAGCACCCGACCTGTGCAGTCACCTGGGGCAAGCCATGTTGGCAGAACCCAGTTCCAGCCCATCTAGGACAGCTTCCAACAGGTCCTGAGTTACTGACTGATCCCTTAGCGATCCCAGATGGAGGCAGTGGAAGGGCCAGGCCTGCACCATTGCTGTCACAGTCTTCGTGTGGCCCCCATCAAAGGCTGCAGTGGACAGTGTTGGGAAGAGGACCACAGGAAGCTCCTCCAGGGTGCGTATGGCTGAGTCTTTGTCACTCAGCAGGCTCTGTGCTGCAAGAGCCAAGAGGCTGAGAGGGTCTGGTCTGCTCATCTCCACGGACCTGAAGCAGGGAAGGGAAGGCCCTGAATGGGTTTTCACAGCACTGAGCCTCCTTCCTTTGGGCCAGAACAACCCAGGCCTCAATCACCCACCACAGCAGGAACCCCAGGTTGTCCCAGACCCCTCCTTCCATCCTGCAATTTCTAGTCATAAATCTCCAGCCCCTTCTCTGCTGGTGTCAGCCCAGGGTTCCCTGGCCCTGACAGCAGCTGGCTGAAATGAGAATAATTAGGGTTTTATCTCTGTCCCTCACTGGGCTTCAGAGAGTATACGTTGTTCCAAACTTAATTTCTTGAGCTTTCCCCAGGATCACCACCACCTCCAAGGTGATTTTAAGGAACACGACTGAACACCCAGTCTCTTACCGTAGGCCAGTGGTAAGAGGTCAGATCCTGAAGTTTTGTCTGCCTTCTCTGGCAAGCAGGGCTTCTAAAATAGTGACCACAGCTTTCCACATGTTCTCACCTCTCCTCTGTCCCATTCTACGGAGTGAATTGCTAACTCACATTCCACCAGGCTTCAGTGCAGTTCAGAGATGAGAAAACTTTCAAAAACATCAACAAGATATAAAACTCTTCTTACGGGGCTAGTAAAATTTTGACACAAAATGTCAGAAAAAGACAAGAAAAAGGAAAATTATAGTACAACCCCATATGTAGGTATAGATTCTTAAAAGTCTTGAGTAAAATATTACCAAGTGGAAGAGTGTTTTTTAAAGAAGCAGGATCACAGAGGGTTTTTTCTTCCAGGAATGAAAGGAGAGTGCACGTTAGAGCACCTGTCAGTGAACTTCTGATTACACTGGACAAGTGAGCACCTGTACTCTGAGCTGCCACCTGAAAACCCAAACAAAGTAAAGGAAGACCTAAAACCAGGAAGCCAACAGAGGATGAATTAGCTATCCCCACTCCTCCAGAAAAAGCAAAGTTTTGGATTCTGGAAAAAGGTGAATTAGAGGAACTAGTACGCAGACCACAGAAGCCAAAACCTAAGCCCACGGGGGTGGCGAAGTCAGGACCTGCAAAGGCCTCAGGTGTGAGACACCTAAGTACAGCCCTGGGCAGGAACCAGAGACCTGGCCAGCAATGGGGCACTCGGGGAGACTCTACAGCGCATGCATTTACTTCTGCCACCAGCCCGGCCAGCAAGTCACACCATGGGCCCAGCCTTCCTCCATGACTCTGCTCTGCTGCTCTCTGGAGCAGCCCTCAAGCTCTCACCCCATAGCAGGCTGCTCTTCCATGGGGGACACAGTGGGTGCGCTAGGGCAGGCTTGGCAAATGATCATTTTAACAACCAAAACACTAGGTTCTGAGCTGATGGAACCTTCTCTATTGGAGCATTTCCCACATCTGTATGCCTGAGAAGGGGCATAGAGCCTGCCGAGGGAGGCTCAGGCCTGGGGGCAGCCTGTGGAGCAAGCAGGGTTGGAGAGGGAAGAACCAGGCCCCTGTCACAATCCACCAATTGTTCTGAAGGCAGAGATCCTCTGAAGCAGCTAGAGCCCTTGCCAAAGAGGTGGCTATGACAAGTTTGAATCCTCCTCTCTGCGCTTCTTCTGAAACGTCCCATTTCTCTGAAGGAATAGCCCACAGGAAGCCACATGCCTGGGACCCTCAGAGGCATCTCTGCCCTTGCCCCTCCTATGAGGGCAGAGCTCCACGCCTCCATCACTCAACTACCAAACTCTCCATGAGGGATCATAGGGGCCAGAGAAGAGGTTCCCAGGACAGAGTACAGTAAGCGCTCAGCACACTCCCCACGAGACAACCTCCTTCCCCCTCCCCTCCTGAAGCCTTTTGGCCTGGACAGGCTCCTTCCCCTCAGATGCCTTTCTTATGAGGAGCTACTCACACCTGCATCTTCTCCTGACTGAAGCCTGAAGCATCTCCCTGCTCAGCACCTGAGGCATCCTCACCTATCCCTCTCTAGTTGAGGTGGGTGTTGTAAGTAGCCCATGTTTCACCTGTCACACAGATTTCCTCAGGGCCTCCTCCTAGATTCCAAGGCAGCTTCTCCTCCCCACTGGGATTTTCAGCCCAAGGACCGTGAATCTCCATCCAGCAGGATGTAAGGAGCTGAGGCCTCTGGTTCCTGTGAGCAGCCAATGATCTCAAATGCTCCTTTTCTTGTCCGTGAAAACCAAGATTTACAGCTGGCCTACTCCCCCCAGGTACACGGCTGAATGCACGTCACCTGTTTGGAAAGGGGTTCTCCTGGGATTCCAGTGGCCTCTAATCCTGGAAGAGACAGAGGAGGAAAGCTAGTGAGATCAACTAAAGTCTTGGCCACTGCAGCTGGTCTTGTTTCTCCTCACAATGAGCTGCCACCTCTGTTGTCCTTGGTAGCTTGCCAGGTGGTCTGAGGGGTCTGAGCCCCTCTTCACTATGCCTTCTCTGGCTGCACTTGTCTTTTGACTGTCACAACTGGGCAAGGGAATACTGGTGCCAAAAGGATCATTTGGGAGTCAAACATATTCCTCTCCACCCCCTTGTTTAAAAGCAGCCCTATCTCCTCATGATGCGGGGGCTCCTTTCCTTGTCAACTGGGTGCCTGACACAAAGAGGATAAAGCATTCAGCTGGCACTCTTCTGTTGCTGGGCCTAACCAACTTTATGACTTGGTGGGTTTGACAAAGCTTACCTCATGACAGGCAGTTCTGGACAAGCGGTCACCCCATGTCCCATGGTCCTCCGCCAGGGCCCAGCAGCGCTGCAGGAGTTGTTTTACAAAACACATATAATTCACCACTGCAGACCGCAAAGCCTTGCCCCAGACCCCTGGAAGCTGGCACTGTGACTCTCCTGCTGGAGCTTGCCACAAATTCTACATGGCACATTTTCCTACCACTGATACCTCCAATCTCCTATGCTCTGCTGAGTCTCATGGCTCAAGCGCAGGGCTGCATTCACGGCAGTCTGGACTCTGCTACTCTGCAGAGAACTTTCCTACTCCGGGTTGCACTCAAAGGTGGTGGTCTTTTGTGTCACCCCATATATTGGCCAGAGAAGTGTTCTCAGACGTGGAACATGCAGTCTCCAAAACCTGTAGTGTTCTATCAGGCATCGTGCTTCCTTCTTTGCTGCAGGGGGTGCAAGATGTGATCATTCATCTTTCATTTTGGATGATATGACCTAGCATGCCCTCGACCCCTGGGGGCACTCAAAATTATTTTCATATGGCAGGTGCTTGACTCCTCATATTGATCAGCTCCTACGCTGCAGTGCATGTTTCTTACCAAGACCTCCAACACGCCAGCCATTTCTTGCTAATCTAACTTGATTAGCATGTCATCAAAGTGAATCAATGCAACATTCTGAGGATGCCCAGATGACAGATGGTCCAGCTGTCTTTGGACTATGACAGAGGGTGGACGGGTATAATCCTGGGGCAAAATTAAATGCATACTGTCGTCTGTTCCATGTGAATGCAAATGGTATCTGATAGGGATAGAACAGAACAAATCACCAATGAATGTTTGTATCCCATATACCTAAGGCACCACTAATCGGCTCAAGGAAAGGGAGCACATCTGGCACAGCAGCTCAACTGGGGCTTCTAGTTGGGTAAGTTTATAGAAGTCTCAGCCAACCTTCAGGATGAATCTGGTTTCTGCAGGGACAGACTGGTGAATTATATGGAACTATGACAAGGACCACCACCCATGAGTCCTTTACATCCTAAGAGTGGCACAATTTTCCATCATTCCTCTTAAGATGTGGTACTGCTTTTTATTTACTATCTTGACCAGGAGTGGGAACAATTATAGAGGCCTCCATTTGGCCTTCCCCATCACAATAGTTCTTACCCCACAGATGAAAGACCCAATGTGAGTATAGCATCAACTTCCAAATGTTCTATTCCAATTACACATTTGCAAACTGGGTAATGACACAATATACCCATTGTGAGCTGATCTCGGCCAGGATTCTATTTATTACCTGGCTCTCCATTCTAACAGTGGGCCACAATGACGTTTTGGATCTCCAGATATCAACGTTAACTCTGACACTACATCCAGCAATATTCAAATTGTTTGTATATTCCCTTTCCCTGGTCCAATCCTCAAATTGCTTGTATATTCCAATTCCCCTTATTTACACTTACCCGAGTGTGGTAGCCAGCCTCCAAAATGGCTGCGATGATTCTTGCCTCCTGGTATTCATGCTCTTGTGAAGTCCCCTGCCACACTGAATAAGCCAGGTCTGTGCTAACCAATAGGATATGGTGGAAGTTACAGGGTGTGTGACTTCCAAAGTTAGGTCATAAAAGATACCGTGACTTCCACTTTGTTCTCTCTTAGATCATTTCCTTTGGTGTCATGGAGACACTCAAGCAGCCCTATGGAAAGGTCCATGTGGCAAACAACTGAGGCTTCTTGTCAAAAACTTGCCAGGCATGAGGGTAGCTACCTTGGAAGCGTACACTCCAGACAACATCTTGACTTCATCCTTATGAGAGACTGTGAGCTAGCACCATCCAGCTAAGCTGCAACCAAATTCTTGACTTTCAGAAACCGTAGGAGATAATAGCAAATTACACTGCTGAGTTTTGGGGTAATTTGTTGTACAGAAACAGGTAACTAATACGCTGAATAAATGTATGTAGATTCCTTTGAGGAAATTATTACAGTCCCTTTCTTCAACCAAAGGGTTTCAGGCCTGAAAACTGACTCAGATCTAGAAACTTGGCAAGGGAGTATGCCTTTTTGTTGGGCTGACTGCCCTCAGCCTCCCGATCATCCATCCTTGATTTCTTTGGATAGTAAGAGTATTACTCTTGGTGGTGGCCCTTCTTTTTTTGTTTTGGCTGCGTTGGGTCTTTGTTGCTGCGCGCGGGCTTTCTCTAGTTGCTGTGAGCGGGGCCTACTCTTAGTTCTGGTGCGCAGGACACTGTGTTCTTTAAACCACATCCATAACTCTTTGTGGGTCAGGTGCCTTGGCTGCCACTCCAACCATATGGCTCATTACAGTAATTGAGTCCACCCAGCTTCTGATGTGAAATGCCATCACCTGACCCCAACTGCTTCAGGGTCCTATCATCCCCATTTTTATTAGTGAGTCTAATCCTGTAACAGCAGCTCTTTGCGTTTGTCAGCCCTGGCCTACAGAGGAGCACCACCACCGAGCTGTCAAGTGAGGCTGCTGGCCCTGTCATCGGCATATTCCGAGGGCCTTGGTAACTGGTGTGTTTGCTGGGGCTTCCCGCGCAGCATAACCATTTGGTTGGTTTTTCTGATGTTACGGAGAAAGTGCATCTATGCCAGCCTGCCACCTTCCCTGAGCCCCTTCCCCTTCCGCTGCCACCTGTCCCAACAATCCTGGAGTTTCCACCTCACTTAGCACTGGCTGTTGCTCTTTGCACACTTCCAGAAGCCATCCTTGTAGCAAGTTCACTTATACTTGTTTAGGTCCCTGACAGGATGTTAAACATTCAACCTCTGAAGGATGCCCACAAATCAGCAAATCCACCGCCCAATCTCAATGTCTGGGCCCCTTCACGGAGCACCCTCATACTGCAGCCCCCCACGCCCCCCGACAGGCACCCCCTGGCCAGGCCCGGCAGCATCTTCGGGGCGCGGTGCCTCCCCCACCCCCCCACCCCCAGGCTGAGCACAGCCACCGCACGCTGCCAGCGCTGCGGGATGAGCCAGTCAGAGGCCTGGACGGCAACTGCGGGAGCGCAAGGAAGGCGAGCAGCCTCGGCAGGGCGTTCAAGGAAGGGCGTCCAGCTCTGAGTGGAGCCCAACGGAGAACACGTATTTCAGATTATCTGGGGCTCGGGCGGGCGAGGGGAGTCCACCGCCTTTGGACCTACTGCTCGGGGGTCCGGCCCCGGCCCGCGCTCCCCGGCTGCCCCGGAGAGCCTGCCTGCGTCTCCTCGAGCCTTCGCTTCAGCCCAGCCGACGGCGTCCCCAGCACCGTCCACGGCCTGAGGAGGGTGGACGCGCGAGGGCCTAACGATGGCCCGTGCCTGAGCTCAACGAGGTCTCACCCCCCGGAGTCCTCACTCCCCCAGGCCGCGCTTCCAGCTTTCCTTTCAGAACCTCTCTGGGCCCCAGTCAGGGCCGACCGGGAGCACGGGAAGCCGGGGGCCACGCTCTGAGGCCTCGGCCGCGCCAGCCCTTAGGCCTGAACGCCCCCAAACCCCGCGGGGCAGCTGAGGGAAGAAACCTCGGGGAAGGAGGAGAGGCCCTGACCCGAGCAGCCCAAGGCCTCCTGAGGCCCGTGCGACTGCACGAGTCTCCATGCTTCACGTACCAGGCCGGGCGCGAAGAGCTCAGTGATTCACGTGGATGAGAGAAGCCTCTCGCCTCACACGCGGCAGATGGGCGGGGCCTGCTGCTCTCAGGGGAGATCACGTGGGCGGCAGGGCGGGGCGCGCCTCGCCAGGGGAATGTGAGCGGGGGGTTTTTCCTTTATCCACTCTTCCCCTGAGGTGGCCTTCGCAGCGCAGGCATGAAGGTGGCTGTGGGCCTTGGGTTCCAGGGTTCCAAGGCCTGGGCCTGAGGCAGGACTGCAGTCAAGGATCAGGGAGCCAATTGAGATGAAAACCCCTCCCCTATCCTGAGCAAGGGTGGAAAGGCAGTGGGGTACCACCACCCCATTTACACATCTGTGAGGTCTCAGGAATGTTCCTCCCTCCTCTCAGGGTCTAGGATCAGTCTACTCATCGGATCTGGGTCTCAGGACCAGGGCCCCAACTCCTGCACTGGCAGCTGTGGCAGGGATCCCTCTCTCTTGTGCCTCTATTTCATTCTTTTTTATGACTGAGTAATATTTGTGTGTGTGTGTGTGTGTGTGTGTGTGTGTGTGTGTGTATCACATCTTATTTATCCCTTCATCTGTCGATGAACATTTAGGTTGCGTCCATGTCTTGGATATTGTAAATACTGCTACTATAAACATTGGGTTGCATGTATCTCTTGAAATTAGAGTTTTTATCTTTTGCAGATATGTGCCCAGGCAACTCTGGGTTTCATTTTGGTTTTTTGCTGGCCTCAGAGATCCTGAATCACTCTGTTTCAAAGTTAACATCCCTTTTCCCACTGAGCTCAACAGAGCGCCAACCGTAGCTTGTCAGGCCACAGAAACAGTAAATGTTTAGACTTTAAGGTGCAAGAAACATCTTGGGTGAAGATACAGAGGGACCCTTTCTGAGTACCATCCTCCTACTCTCTGCAGAAGAGATGAAACTTCCATGGACTGCAGGAAGCAGCCTGTGGTGACCTCCGAATTTGTAGCATGAGGCTAACTGCACCCTCCTCTGACCATGGCTCTTGCCCAGAACTCCAATCCCCTCCCCTACACTGAAGAAAATCCAGTGTCAGAAGTCTTCAGGTGTATATATGTTGAACCTAGAAAAATGGTACAGATGAAGGGGTTTGCAGGGCAGAAATAGAGACACAGATGTAGAGAACAAATGTATGGACACCAAGGGGGGAAAGTGGTGGGGTGGTGGTGGTGGTGGTGTGATGAATTGGGAGATTGGGATTGACATATATACGCTAATACGTATAAAATGGATAACTAATAAGAACCTGCTATATAAAAAAATAAATAAAATAGAATTCAAAAAAAAAGTCTTCAGGTGTAACGTGTGTTGTGCTGACATCTTCAGAGGGGACAGAGAAGGTTTAATGTACAGAGAAGTGCACAAACCACAAGCATACAGCTTGATGAGTTTTCACAAGGCAAACACTCTTGAGTGACTAACACCCAGATAAAGAAATAGAAGACAAAACAATGTTCCACTTCTTGGACAACAGAAAGAGCCCCACAGGTGATTCTAACAAGCAGCAAGATTTCCAGAACTACTGCAAAGAGCAGGGGTTTCCAAACTTGGCAGCATATTGGAACCACCTGGAATCTTTAAAAAAGCACTGATTCCTGGCTCTGACGCCCTGCCCCCGATGTTATGGTTTCATAGGTATGGGTGAGATGCAGGCACCCAGGTGATTCTAATGTGCAACCAAGTTTGGAAACCAATACAGTCAGGAATTAATAAGCAAAATGTGCCATGCAGGTGATGGAGTAGTATGCAGCTGTAAACACAGAGATCTCCACACATGTTGTAAAGCAAAAGAAAGTGAGGAATAGTTTGGGCACTGCAGAACAATTAGACTGATGCATGTTAAAACAAAATACTCATAAAACCACTATCATTTTCTTAAGATATGTATGTGAGAGAGGGAAGATGGCGTTTGACAGCTGGGAGCCTGCTGGTCCGAGCAGCCAGGACTTGGGTTGCCGGGAGCTGGCCTGGCCCCTACAGCTCCTCTGAACATGCATAATTTCACAGAAAGCCAGCCTCAGACAGGGACAGTCTGGGACCCTGCTGGATCAAGACAAAATAAGACCACTCCACAGTTATATATGAACACAGGAAAACATGAGCATTGTTCAAACCACAAAATGACCAAACATCCCCCCATGCTGGCTCTTTTGAGTGAGTGCTACTTTTCTCCCAGCTACAGCTTCGGCCTCCCTCTGGGCTTCCTCCTCTGGGCTCCCTCCTCTGGGGTTAGAATGAGGACAGTACCCAGTGATAGGATCACCCAGCTTCCTGACAGCATCCAACCACCAGCAAAGCCTCGCTTCCTTGTACCTTCCCCGAAGTTCCCTAACACAAGTCCAAATCCCCTAATAATTCTTTCCTAACACCCTCCTACAGAGACACCCCACGGCTCCCACAGTGCAGTGAATCCAGAAACCAACTTCGCTTGCCTGCAGGTGTGTCCTGGATGTCTTTGTCTGGAGAACACTGACAAATGCACAGGATTACAAACAAATCCAATTGTCCTGAAGCACACTCATCACGATGGTAGAATTAACAAATCTATGATAGTGTAGCAGCAGGTTTGATCTAATAGCTACCAGAATCTGGATGCAGTGATAAGTGTAAACTGTATTTGGAGGTTGGTGATCTGAAAAGAGCTGCTATTTCCGTTGGTGACAAACAGGTATGGCCAGTACTGTGGAGGTTTTTTGCCTGTATTCACAAATGAAGGAAATGATGAATTTTAGAGGTCAGCTGTAATAACAATATATATTTTATCGCCCCCAAGTTCATCCCTGTGCTGGGGCTCGCGCATCTGCAGCCGGCAGGGGGCGCCGTGGAGCTGTCCGAAAGGGACAGCTGGCGGGGACCTCCCAACGGGGAACCCCCAAGGGGACTCTAAGGTAGTTGCGCCAACAGGGCCTTCACCTGGGTGTGACTGACTGCAGCCGTGCTCTGCCAGGACCCGCGGGGTCCCGATGGGACCAGGCGCCCCTCCGCCCCAGAGAGGCAGCTCCAGGAGGCCAGCACTCCCCAACCCCATGCAGTCAATGCCCAGAGCAGGGCCCTGGGCCGGCAGGGGGCCAATCAGGAAGCAGCATCCTCCTTCATCTCTGCCCCCACGAAGGTGTCAGCAGGTATTAGAGGGACCCGGGAACCCAGCCTCTGCTGTGGTCTCAGGACTGGAGCTCTGTGGGCCCCTCCACCATGGCCTGGACCACTCTGCTCCCCTCACCCTCCTCACCCTTTTCCCAGGTGACCGGCTGATGCGGTCTCAGGACACAGCCCGGCAGGGCACGTGGGCTCCTCTCCTGCCTTCCTCCTGGGTTCAGTGCCGGCTCTCAGCTCAGGGCGACTGCTTTCTGTCTCTCTCCTTCCATGGTCCTGGTCGCAGTCAGTGCTGACCCAGCCGGCCTCGGTTTCGGGGACTCTGCGACAGACGGTCATCATCCAGTGCTCTGGGGGCAACAAAAACCTTGGCAGGAACTATGCCAGGTGGCTCCAGCAGGTGCTGGGCGGGGACCCCACGCTGGTGGTCTTCGCAGATAGCAGTCGGCCCACAGGGGGCCCTCTCCGCTTCTAAGGCTCCAGGTCCAACAGCGCGGCCTCCTTGGCCATCTCCGGTCTCCAGCCCGAGGACGAGGCTACTTATTACTGTGGCACACGTGACCACAGCCTCAGCACACTACCAGAGCTCCAGGGCCACGGGCAAGTGGGGCAGAAACCTGCTCCCCACTCGCTCTGTGCAACCGAGTGATTCTGTTATCTCCCGCTCCTCTGGCCCCTGGGGCATTGCACCCTGTAACTGTGCCCTGGGCTTCCCAGAATAGGGGGGCCAACAATATGGATCCTTCCCCAGGCTGCGGAGCCCCAGGGGCCCAACCACATCAGTGTGCAGAGCAGAATTTCTGCCCCAGACTCACCTGAATGCTCTAAGCATCATCTGAGTTTGTAAATCCTATGTTATAAAGGGGTTAGAGAAATCCCCCAGTCTCTACCAATCTCCCTCACCCATCCCTCAGCTTCCAGGACCTGATGCTTGGCAAACATCTGGATGAATGGGGGTGGGGGTGGGGGTCGAGCCGGGGCCTCAGGATGGCCACAGGCTCCTTCAGTCTCCAGCCTCTGAGATTTGGTCCTCAGCTCAGAATTCTGCTCCCTCAATTGTCAGTAGACAGGAAGAGTTGATCTGACTCTTAGTAATGACTTCAGAGAGAGGGAGATTCCAAGGGAATCCCCATTGGTAACTAAACACTGGGAAAATGGCATCTTGGGCTCAGGAATTTGGCCAACTCAATTCCTTATGGAAAACAGAACATTAAGTAAACTTGGGGTATCCCACCTTCAGCTGGTCAGGCATCACACAAGCTTGGAGTTCTGGTGTGTCTGGCCCTCCATCCCTCCCAAGGGAGTGAGGGAATCTCTCCCTTCCAGAGCTATGTTAAATGCCCTAATTAGATTAATCTGATTAAGTAAATTGTTAAAAAGAAGAGAAAGTTTCAGCACTTTCATATTGTTTGCCCATAGCTAAGCCTGATTGGATTTGGGGGTTTAGTTCAAATGTTTGAGGGATTGATTATTTCATTCATTCAAGAAGAAAAGTAATTGTTTTTAAGAAGATAAACACTCAAAAGTGTTTCTTCTTGGTACCATCAAAATATCGGAACGACCATGTTAAAAGGCAAATAAGTTCACCCTGTGCTGAGAGTCACACACCCAAATGCCCACACAGGTTAGGGGAAACTGTAAATGACCAAATATGGCTCAATGCAGAAACAAAATACCAAAAAAGCCCCAAAACTAAACTAACCACCAGAAACGTACTGAAATTTGTTTATTCATCAACAGTGTGGACATACAACAAACAAAAATATCTTTGATGATGATTGTTTAAAATGCAAAGTGGAAAAATCATAAAAAGGAAGCACTGACCTTTGCTAATTCATTGTTCACTGATTTGAAATGAGAAACTACATCATTTTATTTATTTTATGATGGAAAATGACTGCTTACAAATGTAGATCCATGCAAATGTCGATCCATTTATTGTAAAATCCTTCCCCTGCTGTTTCCTCTCGACCTGGTCTTTGCACAGTAGTTGGTACTTTTTCCAAAAAAAAAGTGAAACAAAGCATGCCCCCCCCCCATGATTTTATGCTCAGAGAACATTCCTCCCGTCCCTTCCCTGCCCCCACATGTCAGACGTGGGGGGGACCCCTCTGCCCTTCTAACCCCACTTCCTCCACCCTGAGACGCTTGAGGCTCAGCTGTGGGTCACTTCTACTCTTAGGAAGATGTTTGATGATGTTTGGTTGATGGTATAGTCCTGTGTGATTTCAGCAGGGGCAGAAGATAGATTTTTAGTGGTTCTAGTTAGAGACAGGGCAGCTGTCGTGAGTCTGGTCCCCTCTCAATGGACTGGGGCCTCAATGTGGGCGACATGCATTCAGTGGGGCTCAGGAACACAACTGGCTGTGTTAGAATTTCCAGCTCGTCACCCAGAGCGAGAGGCTGAAGAGCATGAGCTGCTCATGGGTGCCACTTGCTGCCCACCCACTGTGTGCCCACCAGCTGCTGTGTGGGCCGGCACCCCCATGAGAGAAGCACCATTCATTCATTCATTCATTCACGTTGTTACACAATAGTGAATCTATAGGGGAACTGTATTACCTAAGGGTTGTACATTCAGTGATGAATACAGAGAAATGGTCCTTGTCCTCGCACAGATTGTGGTCCTCGCACAGATGCACACGGATAAACCTGGGTAAACGCTTTGACAAAAATGAAAGTAGTGTGTACTTTCATTTCAAAAATGAAAGTAGTAGAGCAAGATGGGGTGAGCCTGCTTACCTGGGGCAGTCAGGTAAGACTACAGAGGAGGTGACATTGAAATTAGCACCAAAGGAAGGAGGCTAGTTCTGAGAGGACCAGGAGATTGGACGTAGAGCAGCTTGAGGCCACGCAGGGGCTCATGGGAGCCAGAGGCATGTTTGCTCCATTCTGTGTTTGTGAGACAAGAGCCCCAGTGCGCACCCAGCTGCTCAGGGCCACCCAGTTCGCACGGGTCACTTCAACCATAGTCACAGGCCTGTGCAGAGCCAAGGGGAGGAAACATAGACTCCAGCTTCTGGTGAGAGGACAAGCCCGTATGACAAGGGGCCTGTTGGGGCCATCTTGGAACAGTCTCTGGATTCGTTTGCTAGGGCTGCAGCAACAAGTTGTCACAGACGGGGTGGCTTAAACAACAGAAATTTATTGCCTCAAAGCTCTGGAGGCTGGAAGTCCAGGATCAAGGTGTGGGCAGGGTTGGTTCCTTCTGAGGGCTGTGAGGGATGGATCTATTCAAGGGATCTCTGTCTTCTCTCTCTGTCACTTCAGATGGTCTCCCTCTCTGAGTGTCTGTCTCTGTGCCCACATTTCCCCTTCTTTTTAGTTATTTATGTTTTTGGCCGAGCCGTATGACTTGTGGGATCTCAGTTGCCCGACCAGGGATCAAACCCAGGCCCTTGGCCTTCCCTGGTTGCGCAGTGGTTAAGAATCCGCCTGCCAATGCAGGGGACACAGGTTCGAGCCCTGGTCCAGAAAGATCCCACGTGCCTCAGAGCAACCAGGCCCGTGTGCCACAACTACTGAGCCCACGTGCCACAGCTACTGAAGCCCGCATGACTAGATCCCGTGCTCCACAACAAGAGAAGACACCACAATGAGCAGCCCGTGCACCGCAACTAAGAGTGGCCCCTGCTCGCCACAACTAGAGAGAGCCCAGGCACAGTGGTGAGGACCCAATGCGGCCAAAAATAAATAAGTGAAATAAAAACCAAAACCAAACCAAACCAAATTAAAAAAATCCCATACCCTAGGCAGTGAAAGAGCGGAGTCCCAAACACTGGACTGCCGGGGAAGTCACAAATTTCCCCTTCTTGTAAGGACTCCAGTCTTGTTGCATTAGGGCCCACCCTAATGACTTCACTTTAACTTAATTACCTCAGTGAAGATCCTATCTCACAGGAAGGTCACACTCTGGGGTACTGGGGGTGGGTTAGAACTTCTACATGAATTTTGGGGGAACACAATTCAACCCTTAACACCCTCCAATGGGTGTGTCCTGTTTCCTGCAAGATGCTGACTGATCTGCTGGCTGATGAGAAGTAAGATGCAGTCTCACCTCTTCCTTGAGCCCAGCTAACATTTCCTTTCAATCCTTATCTCTGGGGAACGCTAGAAATCAACTCCTTTTCCCTCAACAGTTAGGATTCTGGGGGACGGGGAGCATCTGTCAGCAGTCTGCCAAGATGGCGGCAGGAGAAGGGCAGGGGTTTACAGGATGACGGGGGTCATCGCGGGCCCAGGCTCAGGGACTGCAGTACGGTGCCGCCTTCAGGGCCGTTGCCTCTCCAACAGGTCCACCAGCCTGACTCTCCAAGAGAGTGTAGGCCCTGTGAGGACAAGCATCTTGCCCTTACATCTGCCGTGGCATCTGCAGTGCCTGGTAGAGCAGGAGCAGGGTGGATATTTGTTGAACAGATGGGGAAACAATGATTTCCCCCAGGATTTTGGGCTCACGCCCCTTTATGCAGAGAAAACTTTGTTTCCCTCAGTGTCTTGGTTTCTGTTTGTGTGCTTCCTCTGTTTCTGGGTCCGTATGGATGCCTCCTAAGTGCCTCTGGAGAAATATAGGAGTGGAGTTATAGGAAAGAATGTTGGGCCTGTGTTAGCCTGTTGGGGCTTCCGTAACGAAGTCGCACCGATTGGGGGGCTTAACACAACAGAAATTCATTTCTCACAGTCTGGAGGCGAGAGGTCCAAGATCAAGGTGCCTTTAGGGTGGGTTTCTGTTGACACCACTCTTCCTGGCTTGTAGATGACTGCCTTCTTGCTGTGTCCTCACATACGTGGCCTTTTCGTGTATGTGCAGAGGTAGATAGATAGATAGATAGATAGATAGATAGATAGATAGATAGGTGGATAGATAGATGGATAGATAGGGGAATTCCCTGGTGGTCTAGTGGTTAGGACTTCACGTTCCCAATGAAGGGGGCCCTGGTTTGATCCCTGATCAGGGAACTAGATCCCACATGCAGCAACTAAGACCAGGGCAGCCAAATAAATAAATAAATATTTTAAAAAATAAAGCAAAATTAAAAAATAAAAATTAGATAGATAAGAGATACAGATAGATTAATAGATGATAGATGGATAGTTAGGTAGCTACATAATAGGTAGACAGACAGACAGATAGACAGAGTGAGCTCTGGTGTCTCTTTCTCTTCTTATAAGGACACCAGTCATATAGGATTAGGGCCCAACCCTTATGACTTCATTTAACCTTGATTACTCCCTTAAAGGCTCTACCTTCAAATAGAGTCACATTGGGGGTTAGGGCTTCACATATGGATTTGGGGGAACACAATCCAGTCCATAACTGGGCCAAAGTGCCTGCTTAGTGAGCTGGAGAATGGGGAGCAGACGGTGCTGAGTGCCCTTTGCAATGCAATTCTGACATCAGCTACATGGAGTTAGGAGTTAGGTAAACTGTCACAGTTAAGGGCACAGCCCCCTCCCCCCAAAAAATAACACTGCTCATTTCAGATTGCAAGCTCAGATAGTCCCAGGCCACCTGTATTTCTGGCCAATTGGCCACAGATTTGCGGGGGAGACCCCCTCAGGCTGAATGACTTGGTAGAAATACAGAACTCAAGAAAGCTCCATCCTTATGATTCCAGTTTTGTTGTAAAGGCTACAAACCAGAAGCAGTCGAATGAAGAGATGCATGAGGGGCGATGGGGGTCCCAGATGTGGGGCTTCTGTGTCCTCAGGATGCCTTGCCCTCCTGCACGCCCACAATGCACCAGCCTGGGAGGCTCCTCTGAACCTCTGTGTCCACAGTTTCCACTGGGGTTTCATTACTCAGGACAGTTGCTGGGACCACTGGCTCTGTGCTTGGACTCAGCCTCGGGGGGCCCCCTCCCCGCCCTGGGGCTTGTGCTGGTATCTCATGGCCTAAAGCCCTAATCTTTGTTTTTTGTTTTTTTTTTGCGGTACGTGGGCCTCTCACTGTTGTGGCCTCTCCCGTTGCGGAGCACAGGCTCCGGACGCGCAGGCTCAGCGGCCATGGCTCACGGGCCCAGCCGCTCCACGGCACGTGGGATCTTCCCGGACCGGGGCACGAACCCGTTTCCCCTGCATCAGCAGGCAGACTCTCAACCACTGCGCCACCAGGGAAGCCCACTAAAGCCCTAATCTTTGAATCACACGGTGGGGCTTTCTTCATGGCTAGTCACCATCCTGAATCACCCATTAGCATAAACTCAGGGTCCTCCATGAATAACGAAGACACTCCTATCACTCGGGAAATTCCAAGGATTTAGAGACTCCCTTCCAAGTGCCAGGGACAAAGAGCAGCCAGTTCTTTTCTGTACAACCCCTTGTTCCCCACATAGCGTCTTATTTATGGACCTGAGGATGCAGGTGCAGGTCTGGCCGAGGAGTGGGCCCCCAGGACCACTGAGCTCACTTACACCTCCTCCCCTGATCCCTGGGGAGACCGTCATGAGGAGGAGGGGGCAGAGGGCCAGGGCAGTGCTGAAGTGGGTAAGGGTACTCTACCTCCACCTCCACCTGCCCTGGGCCCCAGATGGGGGCCCCCAAGATGCTCCCTTCTAGGAAGCTGCTAGTCACTCCAGCTTTACTCCAGGAGGAAAGGGGCTGGGTTTGGGTGGAGGGCATGCTAGGGACATGGGAGTGGACAGAGTGGCCCCCTCACCCCAGGGCCCCTTACACTTTCTGCAGCACCAAGCAGGTATTTTCCACCCTGAGTACCTGTCCTCTCTTCCCGGTTCACCAGGCACATAAATGTGCACAAGAACCTTATTCTGTGGGGCTCATCTTCTTCGGGGGGATGTTGAGGTCACCCCCTCAGGGACTCGAGCCTGGCCTCCTGGGCACTGACCCGCGAGCTCCAAGCAGGTGCTTCCTCCCTAAACGCTTCCATGGGGCCAAGGCAGGAGCCGCAAAGGCCACCACGGGGCCGTCCCCCTAACCGACAATGCAAACCCAAGAAGTCTGGGATGGCCACTGGGAACTGGGCGTGCAACGGCCCCACCCCTGGGAGGGCGGAGGAGGGTGCTGGCGCAGCCCCGCGAGGGCCCGGGGCCCCAGTGCACACTGGAGGCAGAGCTCTGCTCGGCTGCACCATGTCCTGGACCCCTGTCCTGCTGGCGCTCCTGGCCCACTGCACAGGTGAGAACCCCCAGAGCTCAAGGCCCCCGGCCCCTTCCCTCGCCCTGCTTTGCCCTGGATGCCCACATGTTTCTGTGTCCCCAGCTTGTGGCCCTCAGCCGGTGCTGAATCAGCCGCCATCCGTGTCCTCGTCCCTTGGAACCACGATCCGCCTGGCCTGCACGCTGAGCAGCGACCATGATGTCGGTGTTCACAGCATCTACTGGTACCAGCAGAGGTCTGGCCATCCCCCAAGGTTTCTGCTGAGATATTTCTCCCACTCGGACAAGAACCAGGGCCCCAAGGTCCCCCCTCGCTTCTCTGGCTCCAAAGACCTGGCTAAGAACACAGGGTATTTGAGCATCTCTGATCTTCAGCCGGAGGACGAGGCTGTGTATTTCTGCGCCGTGGGGGCCCAGGGCGTGGAGCAGGAGCTGGAGATGCAGAGGGAGAGGAGGGAGGAAAGGGAGCCTGCTGCTCCAGCCTCCCAGGCACCCTAGGACACGCTTACCTTGAACCAAAGGCAGAAGGGCGCCTCCCTGAGGAGAAGGTGGTGTGGCGAGGAGGGTGGGGCCTTGGGCTGCCCCAGGTGAGGAGAAGCTCCTGGAAACCCCTTTGGAGGCTGGATTCGGGAATTAAATCTGCTTGTGTCTTGGGAATTTGTTTTGCTGGGTCTGAATTTGTTCCAGGGAGGCCCCAGATGTTCTGCGAACAGTCAGAATGAGTGGGACGCACCCAAGACCCAACCCGGGTGAAGGTCCCAGGAGACCTGGCCGGTCACGGTCTGCTTGGCCGGAGCCTCTGGTCTTGTGGGTCCTGGGAGGCAGGGGGCTGCCATAGCATCTTGGGGGATGCCCCTGCCTGGGACAGGACCCCCTATTGTCACCTGATTGTGCACAGCGTAAGCAGCTCAGAAAATGCCTTCATCGGGCCTCTGGGGAGGACAGCCGTGCCCGGGGATAGGGGTGGCCTACGTCCTCCGCTGGGCCAGATGGCTCTTTGTTGTAGAAGGGCTGCCCTGTGCACTGCAGAATGTCGAGCAGCATCCCTGGCCTCTACCCACCAAACACCCTCCTGCCCCTCGTTATGACAACTAAAAATGTCTCCAGGCATCACCAAAGGCCCCCAAGGTGGCAAAACCACCCCACCTGAGAAACACTGGTCTAGGAGAGAGAAAGGCGTTTCCTCTTCTGTGCAGGAAAGCGGCAGGGCTGGCAAATATTTTCTGTGAAGAGCCATGTAGTAAATATTTTTGGCTTTCTGGGCCATATGATCTTTGTGGCAACTACTCATTTCTGTCCTTACGGCTCAAAAGCATCCACAGACAATATGTGAACACGCGGGCATGGCTGTTTCCTATTAAACTTTATTTACAGAAACAGACAGGGCTGGGCTGGATGTGGCACTCAGGCCATGCTTTGCTGACCCCTGCTCCAGAGAAACACCCAGTTCCTGCCTCTAGGTTTCAGCCAAACCACACTCGGTGGGGTGATCAAGGTCACCCTCAATTCCTTCTGCCTGAGGACTCCAGGATACTAACCCTCTGGACCCTTGGAAGACCCGGGGGCAGGAGGGATACAAAGCATGTGTGTGGCCTTGCCGATGAGCTTGTTGGGTAAAGAGGGAATGGTGGGTTCCTGCTACCCTGGCCCATATCTGCATCCTGAGCCCCTGGGTGGTGAGTCAGTGTGTGCCCTGCAGAGAGGGACCCTGTACACCCACGTCCACACCACGTGTGGACATGCCTCCCACTCAGGTGCCAGGCAAACCATCTCCCCTGTGATCCAAACTTGGCTGAGAATGTCCATTTATCACGGCTGAAAAGACCCCGAAGGGTACATTCACGTCAATATCAGCCCTTCCATGTGTGGCCTGAGTCGCCTGTAAAACAATGGTCTCAGCTCCGGCCAGTTCTCAGCACCCTTTGGGCTTCCTCTCTCTGAAATGCACTGAGTTCTTCCTGCATGAAGCCTTTGCCTCCTGGCAGGGGCCTCCAGGCCCAGGTTTCCAAAGGCCATCTAGGTGGTCCCCAAAGAACTCTGTCACCTGCTTGTAACCTGTTCTTCCCTTGCTTTCATCCTTTGTGATTCCAAGCCACGACAAGAAACCCAGAGAGCAGGGAGTCAGGTCAGCACCTCCATCATCCCAGCACGCCTGCCCCACCATATTCCTGGAGGATGGGAACTTGGACCCGGGCCTCGGGCCAGGCAGAGCATGAGTCTTAGCTCTGGTCAGCCTCAGAAGGGTCATTTGGATGCTAGGCCAACATTTCCAGTGTTGTTTGTAAAGAGGACAATAATAGCACCAATTAATTTCTATAAAATGCTTAACCTGCACTTGACTGTAACGCGTGCTCAACCAAGTAGTGGTATCATTTCCTCATCAGTCACCAGGCCTGGCCTCCTCCTTGTCTAAACCTTTCCTTTAGTCTGAGTCATTTCTTACCCGGCCATAATCTGGCCTCCTGCCCATCATCCTGCTGCAGCCTGGATCCTCCACTCCTCATCTTTATTACTCCCAGATCCAGCCTTGCCTGCACTCCTCCGCTGTAGCCTCGATTGTCTCCCACCCTCAGAGGTATGGATGCAAGCCACATCTGCCGTCTCCAATTTTCTGGTGGCTGCATTTTTAAAAAAAAGATAAAAAGAAACAGATGAAATGATGTTTAATAGCATATTTTATTTAAACCAATGCATTTCAAATATCATCATTTAAACATGCAATGTACAATTAGTTATGAGATGGTTAACTCTTTTTTCATACTAAATCTTCAAAACCCAGTGTGTATTTTATACTCGGGGCTCATCTCAATTTGGACCGGCCACGTTCCAAGTGGTCCGCAGTTGCCTTGGCTGCGACAGGACAGTACAGGTTGAAGGGGTAAAATTCAGACTCCATGTTGTGACACAGCCTTTGGAGACTGGCCCAGATTCTGTCCCAAGTCCCATTTCTTGTGCGCTGCTCTCACCATCTGTTTCTGCTGATGCTCTCGGTTGCCTCCAAACCTCTGCCCAAGCCATCTACTTGCCAGTGGACTTCCTGTCCCTTTGCCATGACCCCCAGCTGGCTGCACCGACTCTGAGGTCCGCAGTTATCTCCACTGTCACTCTTTGGGCAAGACTTCCTTGACCTCTTTACACAGTTAGTAACTTCCTGCTATGTGCAAACATCGTGTTTTCCTAACTATATTTAGCGCCTGCTGCGCAGCTCTGAACTTAGTTTGCAAGTCTCTCTCCTCTACTAATCTGTAAATTCTCAGTGGGAAGGACCTCTTCATCTCATTTTCTGGGTCTGATATACACTGATAACGGAGTTGAGTAAATGGATGTATAGACGAATGCATGACTGAATGAATTCTTGGGTCCCAAAGACCTCATCATTCCGGGACCCCATTAAACATCTGGGGTCATTGTGATTCCCTAAGAAGGGAAAACTTGCAAATCCAGTGATCATATCCAGTAATCAGGAGTGCTGTGGAAGGAAAAGATTGAAAAAGGTCAATGCAGGGAAGGGAACATTTGGGAAACTTTCTGAATTGTTAATGGAGGCAAGAGATGTTGGAGAGTGTGGGGTTCCCAGATTGTTGGGATTTGCTGCCTGGTACCCAAAGTGCTCCCCCACCCCCAAGTATCACAGCAGGGTTCCTGACTGTGATACAGAAAATGGGTGCAGGGATGCTGAGAGCTGTGGTCTGTGCACAGAAATGCTTGACGCTGCTCCCAAGTCTGACCCAGAAACACAGAACCCAGCAGGCTTGGACATGTCACCAGCGGTACTGAAGACCAGAGGCCCGAACATTCTGACCTGAGTTAGACCTCCAGATCCTCAGTGGAGAGGATCTGAGGAAGGCCCAGGGGTCTTGAGGGATGGAACGTGCCGGTCAGACAGAGTGAAAATGCAAGGGCTCTCTGTGCACACAGAGGCTGGTGTGGTTGTGATGGGATTGTCAAGATGAGCTGGGGCAGGTGGCCCCACATAAAGAGGGGGTGGGATTAACACTGAGAGGCCCTTTAGGACATGAAGGGTCCTTGCGTCTTATTCTAAGTTGCATCACAAAAATTTTGTGATGCACGCCCAATGCCCAAATCCATTCATTCACAACGGTATGTAAAACGAGGATATTTTCATTCTAGCAAAACTACGAAGAAAACGTCCCCTCCTCAATGATTTAGGCACCCAAGGGACTGTTCACATAGTAAAGGCAGGATAAATGTTTGATCTTTTCTCCCTTTATTTACCAGTCATAGAAATCACAAGTCAGTGTGCCAGCATCTTCCAGGTTCGTGGGTATAAGATATTTGAGGTGGGTATAAGATATTTGAGGTGTTTAAATCCATTGCAATTATGGTAAGTCGTTCTGTCTTTAGGCAGCACAAGCCCATTCAAATTGGTGTCTAACCAGGAACATGACAATGTGTCAAAAACAGTCCATTTACTTTTGTCTTTAAAAAATTTGTGCCAAGGTACCTTTACTCCAGCTAATTCTCTAAAGGATGATGATTTTTTTTTTTTTTGGTGTGTGGATCTTTATTATTGTTGTTGTTGTTTTCTTTTTTAAAAATTTTCCCATTCATTTTTTATTAATTTAATTTTTATTTTATATTGGAGTATAATTGATTCACAGTGTTGTGTCAGCATCAGGTGTACAGCCAAATGATTCAGTTATACATATACATATATCCATTCTTTTTCAGATTCTTTTCCCATTTAGGTTATTGCAGAATACTGAGTAGATTTCCCTGTGCTATACAGTAGGTCCACATGGATCATCTATTCTACAAACAGCAGTGTGTATACGTCAATACCAAACTCTCAATTTATCACTCCCCGCAACGTTTCTCCCTTGATAAACGTAAGTCTTCTCTCGATGTTTCTGCTCCTGAGTCTGTTTCTGTTTTGTATACAAGCCCACCTGTATTGGGTTTTTTTAGATTCCACATGTAAGTGATATCATATGATATTTATGTTTCTCTGTCTGACTTCACTTAGTATGATGATCCTTAGGTCCATCTATGTTGCTGCAAATGGCATTATTTCATTCTTTTTTATGTCTGAGTAATATTCTCTTGTGTGTATATGTATATATATACACACACACATCACATCTTCCTTAAAAGGACAATTATTATTACACCCTAAATGGAGAAAGAGCACAAGAATGTGAACATTTTGAAACCCTCCCTGTGATACTGGTAGTTACTAAGCCAGGATCCCAAATAGTTTACTCACCCAAAAGAAGAAAAACTAAGGGTAAGTTCAGGATAACAGTACCCACCTTACACCACTCTCTCAAAATTAAAGAAATAAAAATAAATAAAGTTAAAGCTCTGTTTCATGCCCTCAAGGCACAGTGGTGTCGGAGGCCGGGAGTTGGGAGCAGGGTTCTGCTCCGCGGGACTATTTGGACTGCAGCTGAGGGAGGTGGTGCTGGGAGGGTGGTCGTCCTCACAGGCCGACCGCGACCGCTCCTCTCCCTCCCTCCACTTCCAGTGACTGCCGTCCACCTGGGGAGTCTGCAAAAGCCCCTCAAACCCAAACCCTTCTCTCATTTCCTGCATCTCATCAGTACGTCCTTGACCCAGAAACGCGGCTTCCCGAGGTTCTACCCTCCGACAATCCAGTTCAACCTCAGCTTCAGTTCAGCGGACGTCAGAGCTGTCCCTGGGAATCGCCCCTCCGGCCGCGGTGACCACCGACGGCCTCCATCACCCACTGGACAAGTGCAGACACCGCGACCAAGGCCGCCAGGGGGCAGTGCAGAGTGCCCTTTACACCCCGTTACGCCATGTGGGTCCACAGGCTGGCAGCGGCAGCATCACCTGGGAGCTTGTAAAAAATGCCATGTGTCCCGGTCACCTCTGACCTGCTGAGTCTGAACCCGCATTCTCACAAGATCCCTGGCAGTTCCACGCACATGAAAGTCTCAGAGCACTTCCTGCACCCTTGTCATCTGGGTCAGCCTCACTAAGGCACTCTCACTCAAACCACCCATGTGGGCAAACAGGTGATGCTCTGGCGATGCTTCTCAGGAGCACCTGGAAACCAGAAGCAACGTAACACGTGTGCCTGTACGCACAGAGCACGCTCACCTCCCACGGTTGACCTCTGGCTCCTTCTGGCTCAGAAGTGCAGGCCCTTCCCTCCCACTCAGACCCAGATGTTTGGGCATTTCGACCACCCTCCAGCTGTGCTTCGCAGCCCTGACTCCCGGATTGCAGCTGCCCTCCTGGCAGCCCCGCGCCCCACCCCCTGCCTCCACTTTCCCCTCCTGGGATGAGCCTCTGCACCACACCCCTCATGCTCCACTTTCTCAGCCCTCTCCCGACGGAAACTGGAGGCCTCTCCCTGGAGGGGCTATTGCTGCGGCCTTGGTTTCCTCAATCCCATGGACCACCCCTCACTCTGAGCTTTGCCGCCCAGGGAAACGGACAGGGATATGGCGCTGCCAGCAGCACCTCTCCCTCCGTCAAAACCGCCTGCCGCAAGGACTACTGGACGAGTGGGACCACTGATTTGTTTCTTGTGAATCTGTGTAGACTCAGGCCTGAGAGATGCCTGAAATGCAAACGACCCTCCATAAAAGGGATGAATGTTCCCTGGGAGGTGCGACCAGGGCCAGGAGGCAGTGCTGCAGGCATCGGACAGCAACAGGAAGGAGGGGGCTCTGCTCCTGTCTCTGCTCTGAGCCGCCTGAAGTGGGTGCCCACGGCGGGAGGCACATATGGGGCCAGTTCTGGGGCCCTGACCACATCTCAGACCCAAAGGCAGAGCCAGCCTTCCCTGACGCAGGAGGGCAGAGGGAGAAGCCCTGTGGGGTGTGGGGAGCCCAGCGAGATGGCCGCGCCCCTAACTGGGACCAGCGCCTCAGATGCACAGGGAGACCACAGCAAAGACAGGAGGGGTCAGGTTTGCATGAGCCACAATGAGAGGGTCTGGGAGGTCATGCCCGGCTCCAGGCGCATAAGACAGAGCTCGGGGCGTCTCCACCATGGCCTGGACCCCTCTCCTGCTCCCCTCCTCACTCTCTGCACAGGTGCTGCGCACCGTCCCCCCCCCCGCCCCCGTCCCCCACAGCTGCTACAGGATCAGCCTGAGGGGGGGAGCCCCTGGGAATGGGCCTTCATCTTCAAGTCCGCTCTCCCCTCCTCTCTCTCTCATTTTTAAAAATATTTATTTATTTAACTAAGACGCACTGGGTCTTAGTTGCAGCATGTGGGCTCCTTAGTTGCGGCGTGTGAAATCTAATTCCCTGACCAGGGATCAAGCTCCGGCCCCCTGCATTGGGAGCACAGAGTCTTAGCCACTGGACCACCAGGGAAGTCCCCTCTCCTCCTCTCTTACAGGCTCCACGGCCTCCTATGAACTGACCCAGCCGCCCTCAGTGTCAATAGCCCTCGGAACAAGGTCAGGATCACCTCCTCAGGAGGTAATGTCATGCATAAACATGCATCTTGGTACCAGCAAAAGCCGGGCCAGGCCCCTGTGTTGTTCGTCTATGACAATAGCAACCGGCCCTCAGGGATCCCTGACCAATTCTCTGGCTCCATTCAGGGAACACAACCATCCTGATCATCAGCGGGGACTGGGCCGAGGACGAGGCTATTACAGTGCCATCTACCGTGGCGGTGGGAGCCGTGACTCATGGTGACGTGACAGACGGGGACTCAAGGCACGAAACTGCCCACCCCAGCCACCCCAGCCTGGTGTTCACAGTCCACACCCACTCCTCCCCTGCCACCTCCACCCTGGACCAAGAAGGTTCTACTCCTTCTCAACCCAAAGTCACGTCACTGCACCTAAACAAGGCCCTAACTTTCAGTGTCCTCGTCTGGGAAACAGGAATCACAATGACCATCCATGCGATGAGCTGTGTGAGCCAGGGTTCTCTAGAGAAACAGAACCAGCAGGATGTGTGTGTCTATAAATAGAGATTTATTTTAAGGAATTGCTTACATGGTTGTAGAGGTGTGAGTCCAAAATCTGCAGGATGGACCAGCAGGCTGGAGACCCAGGGAAAAGGGGCAGTGAATCCATCTGCTGCAAAATTCCTTCTAGCTCTGGGGAAGTCAGTCTTTGTTCTACTCAGGCCTTCAGATGATTGGATGAGGCCCACCCATATTAGGGAGGTAATCTGTTTTACTCAAAGCATCAATTTCATGTTAATCCACTGATTTCAATGTCAATCTCATCCAAATAAACCCTCACAGAAACATCCAGAATGTTTGACCAAATATCTGGGCACTGTGGCCCAGCCAAGTTGACACATAAAATTAACTCTTACACTGGCCTTAAATAAACAAGGGTGACTACAGCGTCACTCTCACGTCGAATGAAACCTCCAGACCTCTGGGATTTGGAGAATGTTTTCAACCTTCCACAATAGCGGAGACCACCCCCAGAGAAGGGCTTGGGAGTCATATAGCAGGTCTAGTGATCCCAAGAACCTGGAATTTTCTAGAACGTTCACACCTGGGACTTGGAGAAGATGGGCCCACGTGTCTGCTCTGGAGACGACTTGGGAGAGAGGTCCTGGTGGCCACAGGAGGAGTCTCTGGGGCCTGTGGGATGGAGAATGGGCAGGCGGCTGACCAGGAGGAGGCAGGGGTCGCGCTCTGACACGGGAGCAGGGCAGAAGTGACTGGGCATGACACACCCCTCTGCTCCAGGGGAGACGGATGGGGGCAGGGCACAGAGGAGCCAGGGACCCTGAGCAGGGGGTCT
This sequence comes from Lipotes vexillifer, assembly GCF_000442215.2. Taxonomy (NCBI): domain Eukaryota; kingdom Metazoa; phylum Chordata; class Mammalia; order Artiodactyla; family Lipotidae; genus Lipotes; species Lipotes vexillifer. The sequence continues at coordinate 674,744 of NW_006777435.1, forward strand.
GCTGAGCAGGACATCTGGACCCAGACCTCTCTGGCTCGGCCTGAATCCAGCCCTCAGCCATTCTCGGTCCAGGGATGGGGTGGGAACAGGCCCGGGAGGCCAGAGCTGCAGCTGCACCAGCTGGGAAGGCCCTGCCCATCCCCTGACGGTCTCCAGGGACCAGCCAGACCCGGATTTCCAAGCATGGCCACCACAGGAGGATGTGGTTTGTAGCAACAGCAGGTGCAGGGCAGGTTATGGGGAGTAGCTGGGGTCACTGAATTCAGGGACAGCCCCTTCTTCTCCCCAGGACCTGGGGCTGTCCTCGGGGGAACCACAGCTTCTGGGCGCCGGGCAGTGGGTGAGTGTCACACCCACACAGGGGTGCGGGGAGGGAGCAGCTTCAGCCTGGACCCTGGCAGGAACCCCACCCCAGGCCCCAAGGTACAAGGAACCCAGGTATGAGGCTGGAGTGGGCCAAGCACCACAATGGGGAGAAGCTGGACTGGATCAGGGCCTCCCAGGGGCTCCCCTATACCCCGCATCACGTGTCAGGGCACCCGCACCCAGTTACCGTTCAGTGCTGGCCCATCTTCCCGAGGACCGTGAGGTCTTGGGATGCAGTACCTGGCCTCAGGGATGCCCGGTCAGTGTGTGTGGGACATGAGGATCTAAGCAAAGTCACATCGGTCCACGGAGTCTGACCTCACGGTGGCCTTCTTGAACTCCCTGTGATATGGGGAAATCAGTCTGTCTGCTACAGCATCCCATGACCACGGTAAGACAGATGCCAACAGGATATCTGGAATGGCCCAACTCCACTAGGGTACGTGGCATCTATGAAATTCACTCTGGGGGCTCCTGGGGAGAACCTCACAGAGAGGGACAAACCATCAGGACCTGAAGCAAAGAGTGGTTTCAAACACGAACCCCATCCAGTCTGAACTTGAACTCAAGTTCAAACACAGACTTGACGTGCAAGGGCAGATTTGCTGAGGAGCTCCATCTCCTGCAAACAACTGGGCCGGGACTGCGTTTTCCAAAGGTTTTTCTATCAAAAGCCCCAGTAAGAAATGCATTTCCCATTTTCGGATAACTGAGGCAGGACCCCACGAACCAGCTGCCCTCGCCTCGCGCGGACGCCCTCTGTTCTCCGTCTGCTCTGGATGACCTCGCTGTTGCAGGACTCTGGCTGCACCTGACTGAATTGGTTCCACAACCTCTGGGAGTTGCAACGCAAAATTTGAAAAGTGGCAGTTGGATAGCATCAGGGATTCGTTTGTTTTTTGATGGCCGATGGTTTTCCCAAGCCACACCAGATGGGCCATCTCCCAATGATGATAATAAGAAATATAATTATAGTCATCCTCCATCTGTGTTGTGCGTGGAGCACTTCCCAGTTTAAAAAGCACTTTGAAAGTGCAAATCCCGTCTGATTCCACTTATATGAAGTCCCCAGAGGGGTCAAAATCATAGAGACAGAAAGCAGAATGGTGGTGGGGAATTCCCTGGTGGTCCACTGGTTAAGACTCTGCTTGCACTGCAGGGGGCTCAGGTTCGATCCCCAGTCAGGGAACTAAGATCTCGCAGGCTGTGCAGGATGGCAAAAAAAAAAAAAAAAAAAAAAAAAAAAAAAAAAAAAAAAAAAAAAAAAAAAAAAAAAAAAAAAAAAAAAAAAAAAAAAAAAAAAAAAAAAAAAAAAAAAGCAGAAGGGTGATTCCCAGGGGCTGGGGAGGCAGATGGGAAGATCGTGTTTAATGGGGACAGACAGTCAGTTTGGGAAGGTGTGAAGGTTCTGGATGTGGATGGTGGTGATGGTTGTACAACCATGTGAAGGGACTTAATGCCACTGAATTGTACACTTAACAGTGGCTAAAATGGCAAATTTTATGTTATGTATAACATTCCTGAGGCATCACTGCTGGCAGCACCAGCACAGAGCCAGGCCCTCGCTACCCAAGGTGGGCTCAGTGCCTCTTTTCTGCCCACCTCCCACCCCACCCCAAAGCACAGGGTCCCTGGGCGATGATGCATCCAGATGTTGTGGAGGCAGGCAGGCTCCCCTGGACGGGAGAGGGAAAGGGGGGCCTCTCAGAAGTCCCCACTGTGCACCGGACACTCTGCTGGTGGTGGTGACCTCTGGATAAAATCTATGAGTGTGTGTGTGTATGTGTGTGTGTGTGTGTGTGTGTGTGAGAGAGAGAGAGAGAGAGACACGACGGGGCGGGGGGAGTGAGACCATGAGGTGCTGAACACAGATCATTAAACCCACCATTTTATAATGAAATCACGATTCCCTGACTTGAAGCTGGCTTCTTGCTAAACCTGCACCTGTTTCCTCCCCTCTCACCACCCCCGCCCAAGGCTGGTGGGAAGAGAAGCCCCAGCCTCACCCTGCTGAGCTCAGGCCTCAGCCGCTCCTGTTCTGCTGGCACTCTGCCGCCTTCCTCGGCCTCTCCAGGCCCCAGGGAGATGTTACACAGGCGCCCTTGGGAACTAGGGCAGGAGCAGATGTGCCCCACCCAGGGTCCCAGGGGTGGGGCCGGCAGGGGCTGCAGCATGAGGCGGTTGAGCCCTGGATTCCGACCACAGCAGAGCAGTTGGCGGGTGCCCCTCTTGGGAGAGGCCCCCAGGAGTAACGGCCATGGACCCTGGAGGGGGCCGGGTGCTGGGGGCAGGGACAGAGAAGGCCCAGGCAGAGGCCAGGGCCATGTGGGCCAGGACGCCCTGGGACGGCTACCGCCAGAGAGGGGAGCCGGGGGCACCTGCCAACACCCCTCCAGGGAGCCCACGCCAGCGGGTCGGCCAGAGGTGCCTTTGACCTGAGGGCACATGAGGCCCAGGACAGGCCAGTGGGGCTGTGAGGCCCGCAGGGGTCAGAGCTGTGTCCCCAGGCACAACTGGCCTCTAATAGTGCTGGGCCTGGCCGTGGGCGCCCATGGCCTGCTGCCCCTGACGCCAGCACCGCGGAGCACGGCCCCCCACGAGGAAACCCTGGCAGGAAGCAGCCCTTGGAACCCCTGGCACAGGTAAGGGGCCGAGGGAATCATGGGGGGACATGAGGGTCCCTGCAGGCAGAACTGGGAGTGGGGACAGAGAGCAGGTGAGGGGAGAGGGGCGAGAAGGGAGCATCAGCTGGAGAGGAGGGGCCTGGGCAGACGGTGGCTTTATTTGAAGGGTTGACATTTTGTCCAGTGTAGATTTGTTTGCATTAATTTTTATTTTTTTATATTGTATTAAAATATTTATCTGAATTACTGATTTTTTTGGCGCCCCTTACATTTTGTACCCAAGACTAGTGCCTCACCCACCTCGCTCTGGTCCTCGGGGTAGAGCAGGAACAGGGAGGCAGGGGCAGGAGGGGGCAGTGGCTGCTGTCATCCTGGGATCCCTGGGGCTCCTCTTAGCTGGTGAGCCACCTCCTCGCCCTTCCCCTGGCTGGGCAGGCTCTGGTCCCTGGAGCACCAGGGCTCAAGCTCTGGCTGAGGCTGTGTGGTGAGGAGACCTACCCTGGTGTCCCCGGGTCCCCCAGCCAAGGACCACCTCCTGCGACTGGTCCCTGGGAGCCCAAGCCCACCAGGGTGCAGGTGTCTCCATGAGAAAGGCCTGGGGGAGGGTCCGTGGGGGCCGCAGTGTGCCCCTGCCGCTGCTGTGTGACCCCAGCCCCCTCCTCTCTGCTTGTGGTGGGAGGTCCCTGGACAAACTGCTGAGCATCTGGGACCATTTGTGATGATCAGTGACACAGCAGCACATTCATCGTGGGCGCTGACCATTTAGGGGCAGAACCTCCCTCTCAGTGGCCCCACAAGGCAGGTCCCTCTGTCACCCCCAATTTACAGGGATAGAGGCCCAGAGAGGTGAGGCAACTCCCCAAGGTCACACAGCTGGTTCTGACTCCAACGCCCAAGCCTCCAGCTGTCCCCATCCCTATCACCTAAACAGACCCGGCTGACAAGTCCGCCTCTCTGAGCCTCAGTTTCCCCCTCTGCAAAGTGAGGGGTCCTAGTTGGATGAGGGCCTTGCAGCCTGACGCCTGCCCCAGGGATGCTGGGGCCACGGTGGTGAAGGTCTGGGACAGGAGGAGTGGAGTCTGCGGCACCAGGAGCACAGCCGTGGAGGGGGGTGGGTGTCTGTGAGTGTCAGGTCGGGGCCGGCACCGCAGCGTCCGGTAGGGACTGCACAGCCAGGGCAGGATCCAGCAGAACACGAGGAGAGAAGGATCTCCATCAGGTCAGGCCCCAACTCAAGGTCCAGGGAAGAGGGGCCCGGCGACAACCACCACATGCAGCGCGCTGCCTGCAGGACAGAGGGGGCCCCACTGGGGTTGGAGTTCAGGTCAAGGGGTCCACCTGGGCAAGGCAACACAGGCACAGAACCCTCAGGAAGCGCCCGGGGGTCCGCAGGGCTGCGGCACGTGGGTCTGAGAGAGGCTAGAGGGGCGGCCAGGCCCAGACGTGGAGGACCTGTCCCTGGAGGATAGACTTCATCTGGGGGGTCCTGGGGGATGTTTGCAAGGAAATGTGACTGGATTTGGGTGGGTGGGAGGGGGCGGGAAATCAGAACTAGAGAGGCCTCAGGGAGGGAGGTGTTGTCATGGGCAGAGTGGACAGAGAGCTGGACAGAGTCAGGAGGTGAGAGGACCAGGAGAGGGAGGAGCCAGGATGCCCCCTTGGCTTTTTTGCTGGACAGCTAAGAGAATGCTGTGTCCTGTATTTTAACAAAATGGTCCAAGAGAAGGGATGGTCTGCAAGAAGTTAGTCTCCCCCGAGGACGTCCACTCACCCGACAGGCCACTCAGGGTCTCAGGGTGGGCCTGAACCAAGGGGGTCGTGTCCAGGCATAGGGCAGACCCATGGACCATTTTAGGAGAAGTAAGATGTGGTGAGGGATGCCCGAGCTGGTCTTACAGATCCAGGGCCCTGACCCATGATGGGGGGGCTCCAGGCAAAGGGAGCAAGGGGTGCTGAGGAGGAGAGTTGAGGTGCACAGACCCGCAGGGAGCTTCCAGAGCCGGGGAGAGCGGGGTGCAGACCATGGGGGTCTTGTAACCCAGTCCTTTATACTGGGGTCCATGAGGAGTCATTGAGGGATTTAAGTGGGGCACTGTCAGAGTCAGGTTTGTGTTTTGGAAAAATGGCTCCAGATCAGAGACCACTGTGAGGGCAGATTAGAGAATGGAGAAGGGACGTGGAGAAGGGGCTTTGGCCAAAGCCTGTGCCTTGGGGATGGGGAGGAGGTCCACGGTAACCAGGTACCAAGATCTGCTATGAAATAGCCAAGTGAATTTAAAGTGACGTTATCAGAGTGCTGATGGGGAGGAATGGGCACAGTCATGGACTGTCAGCGGGAGGCTGATTTTCTGGAACAAACAATTTCTGGAATAACACACCAAGACTCATAAAAACATACATTCCTTTTTATTATTATTATTAGCTGTACGTGGGCCTCTCACTGCCACGGCCTCTCCTGTCGCGGAGCACAGGCTCCAGACGCGCAGGCCCAGTGACCACGGCCCACGGGCCCAGCGGCCTGAAGCACGCGGGATCCTCCCGGACCGGGGCACGAACCCGCGCCGCCTGCATCGGCAGGCGGACCCCCAACCACTGCGCCACCAGGGAAGCCCCATACATTCCTTTTAATCAAGCAATTCCACCTCTAGAAATTTATCTTGATGATATAATCAGAACTTCAGCTAAATACTATAAGTGTGTTCCTGGGGAAAAAGTAGAAACAACCTAAATGTCCAATGATAAGGGAAGGCAAAATAAACTACGGTACATTCCTGGTAGGGAGTATTACAGTCATTTGATATGGTTTTTTTGACAACTGTAATGACATAATAAAGATTTTTATAAACAGGTTGCAATATGTCATACTAGCACACTGCTTTTGTTTTATTTCGATTTACAGAGTAAAATTCATCCTTTTTGGTATTAGCAGTTGTATAAATTTTAATAAAACTATAGAGTTGTGTGACCCTCACCACAATCAAGATACAGAACATTTCCACCCCCCACCAAAATTTCCCTGCGCCCTCTGTGTAGTCAATCCCTTTTTCTGCCCCAACCATGGAAACCACTGATCTCTTTCTGATCCTATAGTTTTGCCTTTTCGAGATATAAACGGCATCATGCAGTATGTAATCTTTTTTTAAATTAAACTTTTTGTTTTGGGATAACTGTCGGTTCACATGCAGCTGTAAGAAATAATACAGAGGGATCCCATCTACCCTTCACCTAGTTTCTCCCAACGGTAATGTCTTGTAAAATAAAAAAATCACAGCCAGGATATTGACATGGAGGCAGTCAAGGTACAGAACATTTCCATGGCCACAAAGTTTCCTTTCTAGCCACGCTCATTTCTCTCCCTCCCAAGCCTCTGCTAACTCTGGCAACTACTAATTTGGTCTTCTTTTCTAATTTTGTCCTTTCAAGATTGTTCTATAAATGGAATCATACTGCATGTACCCTTTTGGGACCGACTTTCTTTCTTTTTCTTTTTTTAAAAAATTTTTATTGGAGTATAATTGATTTACAGTGTTGTTAATTTCAGGTGGACAGCAAAGTGAATCAGTTATAGCTATACATAGGTCCACACTTTTTTAGATTCTTTTCCCTTATAGACCATTACAGAGTATTGAGTAGTGTTCCCTGTGCTATACAGTAGGTTATTATTAGTTACTTATTTTATATTTAGTAGTGTGTATATGTCAATCCCAATCTCCCAGTTTATCTCTCCCCCGCTTTGCCCCCTGGTAACCATGTTTGTTCTCTATATCTGTGACTCTATTTCTATTTTGTAAATAGGTTCGTTTGTACCATTTTTTTAGATTCCACATATAAGCGATATCATATGGTATTTGTCTTTCTTTGACTTATTTCACTCAGTATGACAATCTCTAGGTCCATCCCTGTTGCTGCAAATGGCATTATTTCATTCTTTTTTATGGCTGAGTAATGTTCCATTGTATGTATGTACCACATCTTCTTTATGCATTCCTCTGTGATGAACATTTAGGTAGCTTCCATGTCCTGGCTACTGTAAATAGTGCTGCAATGAACATTGGGGTGCATGTGACTTTTCCAATTATGGTTTTCTCTGGATATAAGCCCTGGAAGCGACTTTCTTTACTCAGCATAGTTTTCTGGCTGTTCATCCAGACTGTTGGTTGTACATACTTCGTTCCTTTCTATTGCTCAATATATTCCAAGTACGTAACCGTATGAGTCTGGCTTCTTTAGTTCAGTATAACACCTTTGCAATTATCCAATTATCCCCTTTATCTATAGTTTGTTCCTTTCTATTGCTAAGTAGGATTCCATCTATGAACGTATCAGAGTTTATTAACTATTCACCAATAGAGGAACATTTGGGTTGTTTCCAGTTTTTGGCAATGATAAATAAATACAGTATATACATTTGCATACAAGTCTTTGTTTGAACATGAGTTTTCATTCCTTGGTTAAATACCTAGCAGTAGGATTTGATTTATCAGAGGGTAAGTGTATGTTTATATAAAACTACCAAACAGCTTTCCAGAGTGGCTAAAACTTTTTACATTCCCACAAGCAATGTGGACGAGTTACAGTTGCTCTGTATTCTCCCCAGCACTCGGTACTGTCAGTGTTTTAAGAAACTGAGATAAAATTCTTTTAACATAAAATTCACTTTTTTTTTTTTTTTTGGCCGAGTAGCTTTTGGGACCTTAGTTCCCTGACCAGGGATCAAACCCGGCCCCCAGCAGTGAAAGCACCAAGTCCTAACGAGTGGACCACCAGGGAATTCCCAAAATTCACTATTTTAACTATTTTAAAATACACAATTCGGTGACATTCAGTGCGTTCACTATGTTTTGTGACCATCACCACTATCTTTTTCCTGAGTCTATTAATCACCCCAAAGGAAACCCCAAAGCAGTCCCTCTGCATTCCCCCAATTCACCAGCCCCTGGCAACCAGTAATCTGCTTTCTGTCTCTATGAATTTGCCTATTCTGGGTATTTCATATAAATGAAATCATACAATATAAGACCCTAGTGTCTGGCTTATTTCACCTAGCATCATGTTTTCAAGGTTCATCCATGTTGTAGCAGGAGTCAGTACGTCATTCTTTTTAAGGCCAAATAATATTCCTTTTTTTGTTTTTTAATTTATTTATGTATTTATTTTTGGCTGCGTTGGGTCTTTGTTGCTGCGTGCTGGCTTTCTTTAGTTGCAGCTAGTGGGGGCTACTCTTCATTGGGTTGCGCGGGCTTCTCATTGCGGTGGCTTCTCTTGTTGCAGAGCACGGGCTCTAGAGTGCGGGCTCAGTAGTTGTGGCGCACGGGCTTAGTTGCTCCGAGGCATGTGGGATCTTCCCAGACCAGGGCTTGAATCCGTGTCCCCTGCGTTGACAGGCGGATTCTTAACCACTGCACCACCAGGGAAGTCCCAATATTCCCTTTTATGGATATACCACATTTTGTTTATCTGTTCATTAGTTAATGTGTTATTTCCACCTTTGGGTTATTGTAAATAGTGCTGTCATGTACATTCATGTCAAGTGTTTTTCTGAGTATCTGTCTTCAATTCTTTGGGGTAAATGCCTAACAGTGGAATTGCTGGGTCACGTGGTAGCTTTACGTTTAACTTTTGAGGTTGGCCAAACTGTTTTTCACAGTGGCTGCACCATTTTACAATCCTACCAGCAATGCACAAGAGTTACAGTTCTCCATATCCTCACCAACACTTGTTATTTCCTTTTTTTATTATTGCTATTTTTATATCCATCCCACTGGCTGTGAAGTGGTATCTCATTGTGGTTTTGATTTGCACTTCTATAATTATTAATGATGTTAGGGGTCTTTTCAAGTGCTTGTCAGTCATTTTTCTATCTTCTTTAGGGAAATGTCTCAAGCCCTTTGCTCAGCTTTTAAATCAGTTGTCTTTTTGTTGCTTTGTTGAGTCATAAGATTTCTTTATATATCCTGGATACTAGACCCTTATCAGACATATGATTTTCAAATTATTTCTTCCATTCTGTGAGTTGTCTTTTCACTTTCTTGATAATGTACCTGGAGGCACAAAAGTTTTGAATTTTGATGAAGTCCAACTTATCTATTCTTTCATTTATTGCTTGTACTTTTAGTGTCATATCTAAGAATCTGCTGCCTAACCCAAGGTCATGAAGACCTACACCTATGTTTTATTCTGAGATAGTTTTAGCTTTTGCACTTAGGTCTTCGATCAATTTTGAGTTTTTGTGTATGGTATGAGGTAGGGGTCCAACTTCATTCTTTTGCATGTGGATGTCCAGTTGTCCCAACACCATTTGCTGAGGAGATTCTTCCTTCCTTCCTTCCTTCCTTCCTTCCTTCCTTCCTTCCTCCCTCCCTCCCTCTCTCTTTCTCTCTCTCTCTCTCTCTCTCTTTCTTTCTTTCCCACACTGCAGGGCTTGCAGGATCTTAGTTCCCTGAACAGGGTATCCCCTGCAGTGGAAGCGTGGAACCCTAACCACTGGACCACCAGGGAATTCCCTGTTCTTTTTCAAGACTGTTTTGCCTATTGGAGTCCTTTGCAATTCCATGTGAATTTTAGGATCAGCTTTTCCATCTCTGTAACAATGATCACCCACTGAGATTTTGATAGGGACTGCATTGGATCTGTGGGTCACTTTGGTTACTATTGTCCTCTTTCAAATATTAACTCTTCCAATCCATGAACGCAGGACATCTTTCCATTTATTTAGGTCTTCTCTAACTTCTTCGAACAACATTTTGCAGCTTTCAGTGTACAGTCTTTCACCTCATTGGTTAAATTTATTCTTAATTGATACCATTGCAAATGGAATTGTTTTCTTAATTTCGCTTTTTGAATTGTTCATTGCTAGTGTGTTGATCACACACCTGCGGAATTTATTTGCTCTGTATATAAGATCATGTCATCTGTGAATAGAGACTTTGAGTTACTGTCTAGTATCTTTTCTTTTTTAATTAATTAATTAATTAATTTTGGCTGCACCACGTCTTAGTTTTGGCACGTGGGATCTTCGTTGTGGCAAGCAGGATATTTAGTTGCAGCACACAGACTTCTTAGTTGCAGCATGAGGGCTCTTAGTTGTGGCATGTATGTGGGATCTAGTTCCCTGACCAGGGAATGAACCCGGACCCCCAGCATTGGGAGCGCAGTCTTACCCACTGGACCACCAGGGAAGTCCCCAGTGTCCTTTCATTGCACTTTTTTTTTTTTTTTTTTTTTTTGTGGTACGCAGGTCTCTCACTGCTGTGGCCTCTCCCGTTGCGGAGCACAGGCTCCGGACGCGCAGGCTCAGCAGCCATGGCTCACAGGCCTAGCTGCTCTGCGGCATGTGGGATCTTCCCGGACCGGGGCATGAACCCATGTCCCCTGCATCGGCAGGCGGACTCTCAACAACTGTGCCGCCAGGGAAGCCCTCGTTGCACTTTTTAAATGCACTTCTAGATTGCTTACTTGTGTTATATATCTAATATTCTTATAATTTTAAAACAATTAAAAATTTAAAGCAAAAGATTTTATATTTGCCTCACAAAACCAACCACAGCTAACTGGGCCAGCTTAGCAGGTGGAAAACACACTGGTGTGATCCTCTGGCAGAGATTCTTGCATCCAACGAGCCCCAACTCAATGCTGCATCTTTGTGAGAGTTGGGAATTTAAATCAGCAAAGGCAAAACCTGGAACTTCTTGTGGCTTTGGAGTCTCTGAGGGTGGTTCTGTTGTTTCTTAATTATTTGGGGCCTTGTTTTAACTTTAAGAAGGAGTGTTTAGATGCAGAATCTAAGGACAAAGTTTTCTGGCCTGGGGGTGAGAGCACTCATGGTCACCTGTGACAAGGTAAAGACAGAAAAAGAACTGGAATAGGAGAAAAGTGGTCAGTCTCATGTGGAAGTGGTGAGTTAGAGTTTCCTGTTGGGCATCCAGCTGGAGATGGTCAGTAGGCAACTTAAGTGGAGATGAGGAAAGGGTTTGGAGCTGGAATAGACTCAAGCCTCATCATGTGGGCACATTGTGGGAAGATGGCAAAGAAGGAGGACCCAGGGAGGCAGTCTGGTGATCAGTAGCCATGCATGGGTCAGGGGAAAGGGAAAACAAAGAAGGAAGAAAGTGGGGGTCACAGACATTAAGGAGAACCAAGTCACTGGAAAGAGGGGCCAACCCTATGCTACATCCTGCAGAGACATTAGGTACAACAGGACCTAGAGAGGGACCTTAGACTTGACCCAGATGAGGGCCCTGTTGTCCATCACCTGAGAGATTTCAGGGAGAGAAGGGGTGAGAGCCAGAAGGGCCCTGGCATGTCCCAGAATGTAAAACAGTGCTTGGCCGGAGAGTGTTTGGGAGCCATTGTTGGTTGGATGGATGGATGGATGGATGAATGGATGGATGGATGATGGATGAATGATGGATGGATGATGGACGGATGGTTGATAGATGGATGGATGATGGACGGATGGATGGATGACAGATGATGGATGGATGGATGGATGATGGATGGATGGATGGATGATGGATTGAAAAACAGATGGACAGAAAGACAATGATCTGAAAGATCCAAGAAGGCTTCATGAAAGAGGAGGAACTGAACTGCATCTCAATGAGTGGAGACAACAGGGCAGGGGGCCCCCAAATGACCTGGTGTCCACAGGCCCAGGGAGAAAGCTGCCTGGCTGGACTGTGGGAAATTATGGGGGAAGGAACACCCAGAAGCCCTAAAATGAGGCCAGGAGAGGTCGGGCAGGTCCAAGCCAGCTCAGGACTCACTCTGCCACACCACATGGCCACCCGAGGGGACTCGTCACTCAGCGGCACCATCAGCACTGAGGATTCAGTGGTCACAGGGCAGCCTCAGAGTTAGGGGGACACACTGGGTGACACGGTGTGAGTGGCTCCTTCCTCAGACAGGGGGCTGGGCATGGGGACACCCAGGAGTGCCCCAGCCTCGGGGGGGCTGGCTGCCCACCCTCCCAACCTGAGGACACAGCCCTGCCTGCTACAGCCCTGTTCCCGTCATGCCCAGCAGGTCCCCGCTCCGGCCTGGCCCCCGGAGGACAGGCCCCAGGTGCTGGCCCGACGGCTTTTGGTCCGAGTCTCAGTCACCATTGTTCACCTTTGGCGGCGGGACCCAGCTCACCGTCCTAGGTAAGTGGCTCTCACGGCTTTCCCAGCCTGTCCCACCCTCTGCTGTCTCGGGAAAGTCAGTTTTTTCTCTCTGGGGTCTGCTTCCCCTCTGCCCTCCCAGCTTAAGGACTGACCCCCACCTTTCTCCTTGGGGCCTGGGGAGGCAGGTTGCTCTTGGGGTAACCGGCAGGAAGGACCCCAACAGCAGCAGCAGCCACCTCCAGAGTCCGACAGGGATCATAAGGGGGGAGGAGAGCTGCTTTGGTTGCGCATGGGGGCCCTGAGGCCGCACATGGGACGGCTTGGCCAGGCCACCCGTCACTGGAAAGAGGGGCCAACCCTATGCTACATCCTGCAGAGACATTAGGTACAACAGGACCTAGAGAGGGACCTTAGACTTGACCCAGATGAGGGCCCTGTTGTCCATCACCTGAGAGATTTCAGGGAGAGAAGGGGTGAGAGCCAGAAGGGCCCTGGCATGTCCCAGAATGTAAAACAGTGCTTGGCCGGAGAGTGTTTGGGAGCCATTGTTGGTTGGATGGATGGATGGATGGATGAATGGATGGATGGATGATGGATGAATGATGGATGGATGATGGACGGATGGTTGATAGATGGATGGATGATGGACGGATGGATGGATGACAGATGATGGATGGATGGATGGATGATGGATGGATGGATGGATGATGGATTGAAAAACAGATGGACAGAAAGACAATGATCTGAAAGATCCAAGAAGGCTTCATGAAAGAGGAGGAACTGAACTGCATCTCAATGAGTGGAGACAACAGGGCAGGGGGCCCCCAAATGACCTGGTGTCCACAGGCCCAGGGAGAAAGCTGCCTGGCTGGACTGTGGGAAATTATGGGGGAAGGAACACCCAGAAGCCCTAAAATGAGGCCAGGAGAGGTCGGGCAGGTCCAAGCCAGCTCAGGACTCACTCTGCCACACCACATGGCCACCCGAGGGGACTCGTCACTCAGCGGCACCATCAGCACTGAGGATTCAGTGGTCACAGGGCAGCCTCAGAGTTAGGGGGACACACTGGGTGACACGGTGTGAGTGGCTCCTTCCTCAGACAGGGGGCTGGGCATGGGGACACCCAGGAGTGCCCCAGCCTCGGGGGGGCTGGCTGCCCACCCTCCCAACCTGAGGACACAGCCCTGCCTGCTACAGCCCTGTTCCCGTCATGCCCAGCAGGTCCCCGCTCCGGCCTGGCCCCCGGAGGACAGGCCCCAGGTGCTGGCCCGACGGCTTTTGGTCCGAGTCTCAGTCACCATTGTTCACCTTTGGCGGCGGGACCCAGCTCACCGTCCTAGGTAAGTGGCTCTCACGGCTTTCCCAGCCTGTCCCACCCTCTGCTGTCTCGGGAAAGTCAGTTTTTTCTCTCTGGGGTCTGCTTCCCCTCTGCCCTCCCAGCTTAAGGACTGACCCCCACCTTTCTCCTTGGGGCCTGGGGAGGCAGGTTGCTCTTGGGGTAACCGGCAGGAAGGACCCCAACAGCAGCAGCAGCCACCTCCAGAGTCCGACAGGGATCATAAGGGGGGAGGAGAGCTGCTTTGGTTGCGCATGGGGGCCCTGAGGCCGCACATGGGACGGCTTGGCCAGGCCACCC
>NW_006777435.1:688520-705318 GCF_000442215.2 Lipotes vexillifer
GAAGAGCGATGTGGAACGGCTTCTTGGGGGCTGTCTGCTGTCCAGGGGCTGAGCGGGAGGGGGAACAGAGAAGGCAAGCAGAGCCACCATGGGGACACTCACAGAGGCCGTGATGGGGGTGGGCAACCCCGGACCCGCCCCTGCATCTCACACCCCCTCCTCTGTCACACAGGTCAGCCCACGTCTGCGCCCTCGGTCACTCTGTTCGCGCCCTCCACTGAGGAGCTCAAGGCCAACAAGGCCACCCTGGTGTGTCTCATCAATGACTTCTACCCGGGCAGCGTGAAGGTGGCCTGGAAGGCAGGCAGCACCACCATCACCAGGGGCGTGGAGACCAGCCAGCCCTCGAAACAGAGCAACAGCAAGTACGCGGCCAGCAGCTACCTGGCCCTGACGGCCGGCGAGTGGAAATCTTACGACAGGGTCAGCTGCCAGGTCACGCACGAGGGGAGCACTGTGGAGAAGACAGTGGCGTCCTCAGGGTGCCCTTAGATCCCTGGACCCCCCACCCTCCGGGGCCTGGAGCCACGGGTCCCCTGGGTGGGTCTCCCCTCCCATCCTGGTCCCCCCAGCCCTTCCTCCTGCATCCAATCAACTCTCAATAGAATGTTTTCATCATTATTCAGAAATCTCTGCTCATTTCTTTTTTCTTTTTTTTTTTTGGCCATATGCGGGCCTCTCACTGTTGTGGCCTCTCTTGTTGCGGAGCACAGGCTCCGGACGCGCAGGCTCAGCGGCCATGGCTCACGTGCCCAGCCGCTCTGCGGCATGTGGGATCTTCCCGGACCAGGGCACGAACCCGTGTCCCCTGCATCAGCAGGCGGACTCTCAACCACTGCGCCACCAGGGAAGCCCTCTGCTCATTTCTTTTTTTTTTGTCTCGTGTTTAATTTGCACCCTCTCCAGAATTCTGGGGGTGGGGTGGGGAATCCTAGGCGCCAGTGAGAAAGTAACTAAAGGGAGAGGCTCACAGTGTCCCGGGTGGGGGCATCTCCCAGGCAACCAGCCAGGACACATCACCCATCCGCCCTCTCCTTCCCACTCCTCCTCCAGCACAAGGCCGTGCCCACCCCCTGCCACCTTCCTGGCCGGAGCTGCCCATGGCTGGTGACCTCCAGATGAGCCCTCCCTCCCTGCCCTGGTGGGGACCCTCCACACCTCCCTGCCCCCGGCTTGTCCTTTCTTTCCAGTATGGCTGTTAGCATAACTGACTCGGGAACCTTCGCCCACGTTCCTCTCCCTCTGTGTGCTGCCTGGTCCCCGGGCTGGGCCACTCCTGGGGGCCTCCCAGCCCAGGCTCCGCCTCCTTCCTCCCTGGCCTCCTGCGGCCCCTTCTCCTCCTGGGCTCATGGGGAGGGGACTTTGACCTTAGCTTCTGCTCTGGGGCGCTGCTTCCCTCCGGCTCCAGCTAAACGCTTTCCAGGCCTTACCTGTCAGTCATCAAACCACCTGGAGAGTTCTGAGCCCACCTGGACCCAGGTCCCTGGCCCTGGGACCCATGGCCTAAGGCGACAGAGTTGTTAGGGTCAAAGAGGGACCGTGGGGGACGGGGGGGCCTTGGGATGGAGGGGTGGCTTCCTCATGCCCTTCCCCTCCTCTGGGTCAGGGCACTGGGGGAGGGGCCGAGAGAGGGTGTCCTCTTGGAGGCCCCGCCTCGGTCCTGGTTCCTGGAGGCGAGGGCTCACTGTGCGGCACCGAGCACTTCTCGAGGTTCATCACAGCCCCTCGGGGAGCCCCGAAGTCCCCATCACGGCTGCCATTGCCCGCTTCACAGAGGCGACACTGACCATGAGGGATGCACCGGGCCTGCCCTGGTCAGCTCCGAGCCAGGACAGCCCCTGCGGACTGGTGGCCCCAGGGCACTGGGTAGCAGAGGGATGGGGGCATGTTGGGCAGACCCCTGGTCTAATAGAAAAGAGTGTCAGGTCAGGGGAGGGGCCTTGTCCTGGCCCTGCCCTGCCTGCTGTGCAACCCTGGGCAGCGCTCTCCATCCGGGGCTTCCTTGTGGGAGGCCAGGGCTGGGGGAGGTGACTGATGGGGGAGGGGGATTGTGGCTTCCTTCACAACAGAGCCCGGAATAGCCTTGGGCAGGGAGGGCAGAGGGGTCCTGGGGGAGGGGAGGGGAGGTGACTGCTGGGGCCCTGGGGGAGGGGAGAGGAGGTGACAGGCAAGAATCAGGGAGGCTGTCAGGGGCAACCAGGACAGAGGCCAGGGGAGGGGCTGGGTCATCAGACACCCTCTGTTCACTCCGGGGACAGAGTAGCTAACGGTCAGCACGACTCACCAGGGCACCGCAATGCGTGTGTTTCCACACGGGTCAGGGTGACACTCTCTTCCTGTGGCCACTCAACCCCCCGGGTCCCTTCTGCTCCTCAGCACCTGGCCTGGGGACATGTCACGACAGGGCTGGTGTCCACTGAGCATTCTCTGTGCCCAGGCTGTGCTGGGCACCAAAGTCTGGATCCCCCTCCACTCCTCACCAGGATGGGCAATCCCTGCCCACCCAGGGCCCGGCCTCCTGGGGACATGCTGGGGCCTCCAGATTGTGCCGGGAGGAGGGAGGAAGCCTCGGCCAGACCCCAAACAGGCGCCCTAAGGAGGACGGAAAGACTGCTGTGGGCCAGCCGAGAGCAGCTCTCCGAGGGAAGGGGGGACCCCAGAGCAGCCTGGTGAGCCCACCCGCAAGGTCTCTGGTCACACACAGCCTCCAGCTCAGCGCTAGTGTGCACCACGGCCCTGCGTGGATGAGACCCGCTGCGGTCACTGCCCGGGGCAAAGCCACCACTCAGCAGCCCTTTCCTGAGCACCTACCATGTGTGGGGACCTCGGCGGTGGCAACGCAGCTCTGCTGGGGCTCCTGTGGGCACAGGGAAGCAGCCTATAGAGAGGGAGTGGTTGTCGTGCAGGACGGGCTCATGCCTTGGAGAAATCAACCAGGGTGAGGGCTGAGGGTGCCCGACTGGGCCTCACAGGGGGCCACAGCTGAGCCTGGAGGTGGCCAGGGGGCAGGACAGCCCCGACTCTGGGTTGGTGGCTTGGGGCCTGTGTCCCCTCCATGCAGCCGGGCTGGTGATAGTGGAAACTTGCTCCCTTGGGTCCAGGAGGGATGGTCAGATGGAAAATGGATGTTTGCTGGTCTCTGAGGTTGACTGTTGCTGCCATTAGCATCGGCCTGTTCGGGCCCAGCCGGCCTCAGGCCAGCACCCCTGGGCTCCCCATGGGTCCCACCCTCACCCCCGCGCAGCTGGCCTGGTGAAACCAAGAGGCCCTGACGCCCGAAATAGCCAGGAAATGCCGACTGGCTCAGCCCAGGGAAGCAGGTGCCTCCCTCTCCCCAGGCTGCGGGGAGGAGTGGCTCCAGTTCTAGAAGCTTCCACCAGCTCCCTTGGAGCACCCAGGCCGCCTAAGCCCCTGCGCCCAGGCCTGAGCCGGGCAGAGATCACGTCAATCAACCGTGGGGCATCAACAGAAGGGGCATCTTCTGTTCCAGAATCTTGTGTCTGTGCAGGTCGTACCCCGCTCCTCGGGGTCCCCAGGGA
Source organism: Lipotes vexillifer (assembly GCF_000442215.2). Classification (NCBI taxonomy): domain Eukaryota; kingdom Metazoa; phylum Chordata; class Mammalia; order Artiodactyla; family Lipotidae; genus Lipotes; species Lipotes vexillifer. The sequence goes on from NW_006777435.1 coordinate 692,060, forward strand.
CCTCTCTAAACGCCGGGCACGCAGCTGCGGCTGACGTGGGACACAGCCAGACGCTCGGGGCTCAGAGGAGCCCGGGGGGCAGGGCTGGCCAGGGCTGGACATGGGGCACTGCAGTCACACCTTCCCTGCTGTCCCCACACCTAGGAGTCTTCTTGGGCAGGGACTGGGCCAAGGACGGGGAAGGGAGAGAAATGGGGACCCTCACAATCACTGCACTGGGAGCCCTGGGTCTGGGGTAATAATGAGGAGCCCAGAGCACAGATGTCCCCCAAGAGGCCTCATGCGGTCCTTCCCCAATGAACAGGACCTCAGATTTGTCAGTCACTCATCCATCTGTCTGTCCATCTATCTGTCCATCTCTCTGTCCACCCATCCATCCACCCATCCATCCATCTACCCATCATCCATCAGTCCATCCATCCAAAAAGCCTCCCTCGGGCCTCCTGGGGGCCTGGCCTGTGTGGGGCTCTCAGCTACTCATGTCCCAGGCAAGGCAGGACTGGCCCAGTCAAGGCCAAAGTCAGACCTGGAACGTGCCTGCTTCACCATGGAAGGAGGGGCCTTTGGACACTAGGTGCCCTGTTCCCTGCCCCGTCTGCCCTGTGCTTGGTCGATACGCTGAGGTCAAAGAGAGGGCAAGAGGTGTGACAGGTGGGCCAGCGTGGTGAGGCCAGCTGCCTCCTGCCCTGTGGGCGAACTGACCCCCCACCCCACCCCCACCCACAGTTACAGGCCTCCCCGACCTTCCCTCCAGGCGACGCTCGCGCTCTCTCCTCCCGGCCCCGTCCTTCTCCAGTCAGAGCCGCCAGGACATTCCAGGGCTCCACGGTCCTGCCGGGAGTGGAGATGGGGGACAAGCACCCAGCCACAGTCTCCTGAGTTCACCCCCAAAGACAGCAAATCACTTCCACAGGGTTGATTCCACCAGCTCGTTCTCAGGGGACACTGCCAGTAAGTCCCCCAGCCCAGGGAAGCCGGGAACCAGGCCACAGGCCACAGCCATAGCGTCGCATCACCTGACACATGAGACGTGCAGTACCCGGGGGACGAATGCCCCCACCCGAGAGCCTGGGGGAGTATGGCCCTCACCCCAGCACTGATCAGTCAGCTCATCAGCCAGTGTTCTCTCCCATCGCCCCTCACCGCCCCTGTGGGCCCAGGTCGCGTCCTGGAGGTGAAGCTAAGATAGGGAAACTCGCCCCTGCCCAGCCCAGAGCCCAGGGTGCCGAGAGATCCTCCCCCACCAGTAAACATTAGCGGGGAAGACAAGGACGGCAGATCCTGGGGTCCTGGGGGGGTCAGCCAAGGGGAGCAGCAGCAACTTCAGCCACCTCAAAACAGGGCCTGGGAGCTGGACCCCCAGGGCTGAGGGGCAGAGGGAGGAAGGGCCTCCCGGGGGGTCAGCATGAGCAAAGGCACAGAGCGGGGGGGCCGCAGCAGCCCGCGGCTGGCGCACACAGGCCCCCAGTGAAGCACCCTGACCCCTCCACCTCGGCGACTCCAGACTCCTGTCTCCCGCACCGCCTGGCCCACCACCCTGCTCACCGCCCAGCAATCCCTTGCATTCGATGCCACATGGCGGGGCCCTGCCCTGGGGAGGAAGAGGAATCAGACGCAGACTGGACGCCGGGCAGAGAGGGACGAGCAGAGGGTGCCGGGAGCAGGCCCAGGGAGGGACCGGGGGGTGGTGGGCCAGGAGTTCTCTGGGGGGACGGTTCTCTGTGCCGCACACAGTGAGGCCGGCTGGTGGGCCAGAGTGTCCCGAGCCCTGGAGCCCAGGAGCGGGACAGGGACGGGGCTCAGAAGAGGTGAGGCCAGGGGGCAGAGGCCCTGAAGGCCTCAGTCCTGACCAGATCTGAGAATCCAAAAGGCAGCTGCGCCCTGAGGCTACTGAGTGGCCTACTGTCCCGAACCATTTACGAAACACGCAACACGAGTTACCCAGTTGAGCCACTTCCGGATTCCGTGGGGCTCACAGCCAGCATCACCGTCCCATCTCACAGGTAGGAAAACCGAGGCCCAAAGTGATTAACAGCCCAGAGAGCGAGACAGAGCCAGCCCCCCGTGTTCCCCCTCCCAACCTGGGGCCTCCCCTCTGAGGGACAGGAAACAGGCCACACAGGGGCACCCGGATGGAGAGCTGCCCTCTGCCGGGCCCCAGACCCCGCCTGTGGGCAACTTCCCCCCATCACCCCCCAGCCCCGACCCGAGTCAGGGGAACAGAAAGGAGGCCCGAGAGTGGACCCAGTGGCCACCCCCACCCCATGGCTGGAAGGAGGGAGGGCTGGTGGCAAAGGGCCTGGGGGATCCCAGACCCCAGGGTGGACAAGGAGGATCCCCCTCACCTGCAGCCCTTCTCAGCCCTTGACCTTGGGCCATTTGCTTCCTTCTGTGGGCTGTTTCCTCATCCCATCTGTACAGGAAGTGATAACAAGTCTTTCCCCCAAGGGGTGGGCTTGGGGATTAAAGGAGACGATGCCTGTGAGGTGCCTGAACCATGGTGACCCTCACCCACCCCAGCCACTGCTGTCACCTCCTGGGATCTTGCCTGGGGCCTGCCTCTGACATGCTGTGTGACCTTGGGCAAGATGATTCCCCTCTCTGGGCCCTAGCCCTCTGCTCAGGGAGTGCTGGGTGAGGGGCCCTGTAGGCCAGAAACTATAGGAAAACTGTCGGATTCCTTGATGAAGGGGCTGAGCAGGGAGGCCCCAGGCCTGCGGGCAGTGAGGCCCGAGGTGGAAAGGGGATGGAGTGGGTCACCTCCCCAGCTCTGGTGGCCCTGCTGGTCACCCCTGGAAATCCCCAGGCAAAGCTAACCCTAACTTTGACCTAAACAGAACTCAGGGTGACAAAAGGGGAGAAGTAAGGGGAAGAGAAGCTTAGCCCGTGGTCAATGGGACGTGGGACCGGTGACAAACAGGGCCAGGTGTGGCCCAGGACGATGGGACAGGGCAGTTTCAGGGCTGTAGTTGGATGTTTGTGCAGCTCGCAGGAGTGGGTAACAGAGGCCCCCACCCCTAGCCCCCTCCTCCTCCCAGCCCTCTTCCCTTCCCAGCCCCACCTGGGCTTGATGCTGCCCCATGGCTGCCTCCTCCCATCCTCCCCGAGCTCCATCCGGGGTCCTGGAATCCTGGAGGGCCCGACCCCATGGGATCTCACCTCCCCCTTCCAGGACCCTCACTGACAAAGGAAAAGCTGCTGCTCCCAAGGGATGTGGCCTCTTCCTGGGTCTGCAGGCTCTGAATCTCATCCCCAGTGTAGTGCATGGTAACTTCAAGGTTCTCAATAAACAGTTTGAATGAAGGAAGGAAGAGATGGATGGATGGATGGATGGATAGTTGGGTGGGTGGGTAAATGGATGGAGAGATGGATGGTTGATTGATGGATGGGTATTTGAGTAGGTGGATTGGTGTGTTTGAGGGTAGGTTAGTAGTTGGATGGGTGAATGGATGGTGGTATAGTTGGGTGGGTGGGTAGATCCTAATTATAAGAAGCACAGTTCCCAATTTACCAAGAGCAACAGTAATCAAAACAGTGTGGTATTGGAATAAGGATAAACATATGGATCAATGCAACAGCACTGAGAGTGAGAAATAAAAACATACATCCATGGTCAATTGATTTTTTAAAAAACACTATTTTTTAGAGCAGTTTTAGGTTCACAGCAAAATTGAGCAGAAGACATGGAGATTTCCCACATACTGCCCCCACACGTGCCCTGCCCCCACAGGTGCATAACCTCCTTTATTATCAATCTCTCCTGCATTTATTACAACTGATGGACCTACACTGACACATCATAATCATCCAGAATTCATAGTTTACATTCTATGGGTTTGGACAAATGTATAATGACATGTATTTATCCTTGGGTATCACACAGAGTATTTCCCTCCTTACCCCCAACCCCCAGCAACCAATGACCTTTTTATTGTCTCCATAATTTTGCCTTTTTCAGAATGTCATATAGTTGGAATCAGACAGTTGGTAGCATTTTCAGATTGGCTTCCTTCATTTATTAATACACATTAAATGTTCCTCTATATATTTTTATGACTTAATATTGAAAGCTCATTTATTTTTATTGCTGAATAATATTCCATTGACTGGATGTACACAGTGTATTTACCCATACCCACACATGGGGACGGGTGGGCCCATGGGGGGACCACCCCCCCACCAAGTTCGCCTCTTCAGACAGAGAGGGAGAATTCTGAGTGGGCGACCCAGGGAACCAACTCCTTCTGGCCATGACCTTGAAACTGCCCAGGTGGCCAGGACGAAGGAGAGCGCTCCTCTCTGTCAAGAGGATCTGAGCGTCTCTTAATTAGAATCGGCTCTTTGGCTTCTGCTGCCTAAAAAAGGTACAGGAATTCTGCACCTTGAACCAGTTCTGGGGGAATTTAGCAATCAATTTGGGGGAAACTGGCATCTTTACCACATTGAACTTTCAATCCATGGATATCCTCCTTCTCTCTCTCTCTCCCTCCCATTAATAGGTTTTAATATTCTCAATAAAGTTGTATGTAGCGTTTTCCCCATAAACAAATGACTTGGGCATCTCTTTAGATTCATCCCTAGTAAACTGATATTTTTAATGAATTGTAAAATGTATCCTTAAATGTTATTCTCCATTTGCTGTTAATAGAGATACAGTAAGTTTTTGCATTTGAAATTTGCTACACTTTTTTATAGATTCTGTTAATTTATCTGCATTCTGTGGGACTTGCTACATACTTAAACATATCATCTGTGAAGAATAACAGTTTTGCTGCTATCTTCCCAATTCTTATACATTTCACTTCTTTCCTGGTCATTTCAAAAGCCAGTTTGGAGGGGGAGAGTTCCACTTCTGGAACAGCAACACGAAGAGTTCCACAGACCCGCCTCTAGCAAAAGTGGTGACAATTATTTTTTAATTTACATATTTATAATAATATTTAAATATATGTTTATAATTATATATTTATAATATACAAATATGTTTGTGTTTATAATTATATACTTATAATATATTTATGTTTATAATTATATATTTATAATGTTTGTTTTTGAATTTATAATAATATATATAGCTATATGTTGATAATTGTGTATTTATAATTATATATGCATATGTTTTATATATTAATTTTAAATTTATGTATAAATTTTTAGAAATAATATTACCTTTGTATATAAATATTTAAAGTCTTTAAATATCTTTAAACCTCTATATCTTTAAAGTCTCTGGAAATGGACCTAAGGGCATACAAAAAATGAAATTTTTATTCAAGGAAGTCTACCAAAACTTGGCAAGAGCAGTGAGAGTCTGTAACATTTCACCCATGAAATGACCTGTTTCCTCCCTCCCCCGCTCCTAGCACAACTTGATGGCACCTCCACTCCAAGTAGGTGCAGCTAGAACACAGGGCACCCTCTCCACCCAGCTCCAGGTCTAGGTGACATCTTCCTGACTACTTCCCAAGGAGAAATGGATGGCTGGGGGCACGGGTGCAGGCTGATTGCTCTGGTCCCTCAGCTAACAAGCTCCAAACGTGCTTCCTCGTAAAGGACGATCATACTCACCTGGTCACATCATCACAAACGAAATACCTGCCAGCTACCCCAAAACACCAGGCTGAGACCTTTCAACGCTAGAGAGCGCCAGAGACCGCCCAATCCCATCCAGGCTGCAGACTGCCCCACAAAACTTGTGAAAAAGGTAGATTAGGTTTGAATTTCAGAAAAACAACTAGTAGTTTATGTCCCCAGTAATATTTGGGACATACTTATACTAAAAAATTATTCACTGTGCGGGCATCCTGTATTTTATCTGGCAATCCTATTCATGAGCCATGAAAAAGGAGAACGGCGGTGACTTTGTGTCTTTTTTCTTTGCTCCTTATTGTGTATTTATCAACCACGTTCTCTTTTCTTCTCAGCATTACTTTATGTAGGAGTTGTTGGAGGTTAGCAGAATATTCAGTGGAACTGTGACTGAATTTCAGGAGGAATTAACACAGTCGGCTGTGGATACGACTCTTGGGAGCAGGTGTCCCTCATTTTGGGGAGAGGGTGAGATCTCTGGGACAAGGATGGGGCCTCCGAGCCGGACACCGAGGTTTGGCCAGCGCGTGCAATGCCTGGCTCTGCCAGCAGAGGGTGCTGGAGGAAAGCTCAAGGCCCAGAAACCGCCTCCCTGTTTTCCCGCATTCTTTCCCTTTTATTGGGCACAGGAGCCAATGATTGGCGTGAGGATGGCCCCGGGTCTGCTCAGCAACCCAGACGGACTGTTTAGCGTAAGTATGTCCCAGATCTCAGTGTCCTATGCCACCACCTACGGTAGGATAGGTAGGGGATGAGGGCAGCCCCTGAGATAGCGAAACTGTGGGTCATGATTAGTCAAATCCATTCCACCTGCCGTCACTAATCAAGGCGGTTTTAAGACCTGCATGTACTTCAAGCACGTAGCCCAAATGATAAAATATCTTCCGGGTTGTTTTCTAGAAACTCAGAGTCGTCAGCTGCACCTAGTTGGAGCTGAACTGGCTAAGACTGGATGGGACCCCTGACCCTCCCACTGGGCGTGCGCGAGGGTCCACTCCGTGAAAAGTCCGCCCCCAGATCTTGCTGTGCGCATGCAGAGGCCAGGAGTTGGTTACACCTGCGCAGAACCACAGTCCCTGCTCCTTTTTCTAATCATTTCCCCCCGCGCTCCCCACACCTCAGACCGCCCTGCTGCTTGATTCTCCATCCCGTAAACACCCACCCCACTTGCTTTCAGGGAGGCAGATTTGAGTGTTCTCTGATCTCCTCATTGGCTGCCTTGCGGATAAACCCTCTCTTTGCTGCAAACCGCTGGTTGTTTAAGCGTTTTGGCCAGCTGCGCTGTGGACACAAAGAATCTGGTCCCGTAAAAATAGCTAAACCATTACACTTAGCACTTGGCCCCCCCCAATACCCCACAGATCGCTGACCACCAAAGGTTTTTCTTTGAATCCCTTCAATAGTGAATCTTCTAGAAAGCTTCTGTCTAGCCCAGGCCTCTGTTTTCCAGATCCCTGGAGGTGCAAAGGGGGGTAAGATTGTAATTCAAACATAAATACCCTGGTCCAGGTAGAAATCAACCGCCATTAGCCAAAGGGAGAAATCCACTCCTCCGTAACAGATAAGGCTGATGGTTTGGGGTTGCCTTATTGACGATTTCTTGAGAAAACTGCCTTCCTCGGAGAACACAGTCCAGTATTCTGCCTCTGGTCCCTTGAAACTCCTGGGCTCACTCCTCGTCTCCACTCCCTGTCCTCTGGGCTCTGATGGGTGATGCTCCAGGTCCTGGTCCTGCACATGCTAACAGCCAGCGGCCACAGGGAACAGCAGGAGGAGGTGGGAGCCAACAGGTCGGCCCCATCCACACCGGGGTGAAACCAGAGGGGTGGGTCAGCAATGAGAACACAGGCAGCTCCTTTGGGATGGCTGCTGGGGAGAGGCGACAGAAGGATGCAGAAGTTCTCCCCTCCAACCAGCAACCTGCAGGGCAAGGTCTCCCAGGATTAGTGAGATTTGCTCCCAGGACAGTGAAGCTAGAGAAGCCTGTCCAGGGATGTATAAAAGAAATCAATTTCTGAAGGACCCAGAAGCTGTGACCGCTTAGGACTAAATACAAACACTCTTGCAAACACCGCAGGCATGTATAGGCTGTGTTACACGTCAGCAAGAAGGGAACCAGTTTTCCTTTATCCTCACCTCTCCCAGAGCCCACATCTGGTGAGAGTGAGGCTGGACACTCAACTCTCTGTCCCCCAAAACATTTCCTGCTTCCAAGTGTCAGGAGGGGACGAAATCCTGTCCTCTCCCCACCCCCCTCATGACAGCTTAAAGGGCAGAACTACTGCTTCGGGGTGGCCTCCCAAGGGTGACCCCAATGTCATGTTTTTTCAAAATGACCACCCCTCAGTCTGTTTGAGGGCTTTTCATAGGAGAAATCTCATGGGAGGTGAGGTGGCAGTGGAGGTGTGGCCTGCAGTAGTTAAAACCAACATTCCCAGACAAACTATTACCAAGGAGGTTGGATTTGGCTTTTTCGAGGTGATCCTCCACGTGTAAGATAAGGAACAGGAGTCCCAGTTTAGCTAATTAAGCTCAGTGGGGCACAGGATGCAGCCCAGGAGTGTGGGTCACAGCTTCTGAGCGGCCACAGGACAATAGGCTTCTCAACCGTTGGTCACAAACTCAGGTCATTTGGCCTGACACCCAGCAAAGGGCTGGAGTGGTAGGAAACCTTCAATTAGATCAACCCCACTGGATGCCCCCCTGCTGGAAGGCAATGGTTGAAGATAACTGAATGGATAAAGAAGATGTGGTGTATATACATAATGGAATATTAGCCATAAAAAGAATGAAATAATGTCATTTGCAGCAACGTGGATAGACCTAGAGATGATCATGCTAAGTGAAGTAATTCAGAATGAGAAAGACAAATACGGAATCAAGAAAATGATACAAATGAACTTATTTACAAAACAGAAATAGACTCACAGACATAGAAAACAAACTTATAGTTACCAAAGGGGAAAGGCGGGGAGGGATAAATTAGGAATTTGGGATTAAGAGGTACACACTACTATATATAAAATAGATAAACAACAAGGACCTACTGTAGAGCACAGGGAACTAAATTCAGTATCTTGTAATAATCTACAATGGAAAAGAATCTGAATGAGAATCTATCTATACCTATCTATCTGAATCACTTTGCTGTACACCTGAAACTAACACAACATTGTAAATCAACTATATGTCAATTAAAAAAAAAAAGAGGGTGACCCTCTCCTGGACCCTTTCTCTCTTCTCAATCTCCACTAACTGAAGTGCTGGCCCTGACCCTAAACTCAGCCTCCTTCTCCAGCTCTACTGCATCTGACACCCAGGACGCAGCACAGGGCTGGGGCGGGTTGGGTCAGGGGGCCTGGCCCTCTCAGAATAGCTGACCCTGGGCGAGAACCGCCCCCAACCCCTGTCTTTGGCCCAGGCTCTTCCTACAGATGGGAGAGGGTCCCCTGAGGATGAAGTCCTGCTCAGAACACAGGAGCTCCTGGTGGGGAGGAGGTGTCCGATCATCAGGAAGCATCTTGACACCGGTTTCCATGGAAACCAGGGTGGGTGTTTGTGGAAGAGGCTGACCCCATCAGGCTGCAGGGCAGAAGGATCACTCTGGCTGCGGCGGAGAGAAAGGCCAGGGGTGGGTGGCCAGGGAGGGGGCCGTGCAGTGAGATGAGAGGAGGGGGTGGCGTTAGGGACATTGTGGGCAGGACTTGGGGGGATAGATGTATGAGAAGGTAGAGGAGGAGGGGTCTCCGGACCCTGGTTGTGATCAGCGAGACCAGAGGAAACAACGGGTGACAGAAAGAGGCTGAAGAGCGCGGCTGACACTCAGGAAGACGCTGCCAGCTCACGAGGCAGTGCTGGTGGAGCGGGGGATACAGCTGCCCATGACGCCTGCAGGCCACTCCCCTCCAGGGCACAGCGGGTAGAAGGGAGGATGGCGGGAGCGAGGCCCACATTGGGAATGCGGATGGGCCGCCGGCAGGAGGTAGAGGCTCCAGTTCATAAAACCCCATGAGGCCCCACCAGCCTCCAGGAGGGGAACTGGCCCCCTCACCACCTCCGACCACGTGCCCAGGACAGCTCTTTGCTCTGGGGGTGCCTGTGGTCCCGGGAGAAGACCAGTCCAGAGCCATGCAGTGCTGCTGCTCCCTCTTCCAGATGAGGCCACGTGAGGGTTATGTAGGGAGCGCATTCGTTTGTGCCTGCTCATGACCCCCTCTCAGTTCTGGGGTCCAGGAGCTGGAAGACCCAAGTGAGGGCTGGGGAAGACAGAGGTGCTCCTGTCATCTCTGCGAGAAGAGCTGGCCTGGCTGAGGGTGGCAGCACAGGGGGCAGGGATTGGAAGGTGTAGGGAGAGCCTTTCAAGCTGGTGCTCTGGACCCCAGAGGGCAGAGACCTCCCAGCGAGCAGGAGCCGAGGAAGGTGAGTAACAGAGGAAGATGCCCACCAGGGCAGATGGGGGCAGGGGGTGGGACGTGGGAGGGTCTCCAGCACACGGCCCCACCGGCCCCACCGGCATCCTGGCCACTGGGAGAGCATCTGGCCTGTGGTGCAGGAGGGATGGTCCATCTCAAGACACCCCACTCCACACTCCCCAGGCTGGGTTTCTGACTGGGTTTCCTGGTTATCAGATACTGAAGAGGGGGTTCCCCCACAAGAAAGGGGTTGCCTTTCCCCACCCCCTGTAAGGTGGGTGTCAGTCGATGGCAAATACATCCAGACATGCTGGCGAGCATCCGCTTGGCCCCAAGAGCAGAGCGACTCTGAGCAGAGAGGCAGTTTGGTTTCCACGTCAACCCGTGGTGACTGAACCCACTGTGGCCTCTAAGAAATCCCGGCAGCAGCAGGCTGCTGCATCACATCTGAACTGTTCCTCCCCATGGCTGCCGGCAGATCTGACACTAAACCACTGCATCTGTGGTAAACCACTGGCCTCGGGTTCCCACCTGCAACAGGAGTGGCCAGAGAGACCATCTTCTTGAGCCTCTGCCCCCACCATGGGAGGGGTCAGGGGAGAAAGGGGAAAGTTGAGGGGATCATCCTGGGACCAGACAGGTGATGGGGAGAGGGGCACAAGATCAGGGTCCCCACCTCTCTTTCACACGACTGTGTGGGTTCCCTCAGGCAGGGTGGGCCTGACGTCTAGCTCTTTGCTGCATCGCATATTATTTCTAAAAAGTAAAGCACGATGTAGTGTTCTAAGTTATGTTGAACGAACTTTGGGATTAAGAACAGAAAATCAAAGGAATATTTCACAATACTGATAGTGTAATAATCACCTACACCTTCAGTTTTCCACACAGGTTTGCACTCCTTAGTCTTCCAAGCCCCACCGGGATGTGAGGTAACATCATTCCTCCACATCACAGCCAAGGACACTGAAGCGAGAGGATGTGGCTTCAAGAGGGGCTCAGGACAGAGCCTGGCACTGATGAAGACCAGGAGGAGCAGGTGTGCCCAATGGCAGACCTCTAGTCTACCCAGAAGTGATGCTCTACACATGGATAATAACTCAAAGACTGTGGGGGGGGGGGGAGAGAGGTGAAGGAAAAAAAAAAAAAAAAAAAAAAAGCAAGGGGCTTCCATTATGATATCTGGAAAAGAGAAGTTGAAGCTAGAAGCATTAAAAGAGGCAAAGAGGGCACTAAAAGGCACAGTTTTTCGATATGTCACTATTAAACATATATGCCCCAAACATGGTAATTACTTGATTATTTGTACCCTGCCTATTTCTTAAGAAGATAACTGCACGACTAACAAAGCAACAACATACATAAAAAAGAAACAGAAATTAAAGCAAAATAGAAATACGTAAAGAAAAAAGCACACAAAATCAGACTGTGATTTGACTAGGTAAATGAGTGTTCTTACCTACTTTGGGGTCACAGAGCCCTTCCAAAATGTAGTGAGTGCTACAGACCCCCCTCCCAGAATAATTTATGCATGAACATGTCCACACAGCTTTGTTCAATCCCCGGCATCCATGACCTCTGAAACCCCTGCATGCTCATGGACTCCCAGGCAGTCCCTGGACCCCAGGTTAAGAACTCTGAAGTAAAGTTAGAGAGAGTATGGATTTGAATAAAATAATATAAAAACTGATTTAACAAATAGAACTGATGGAGTAAAAACACGTTTCTTGAGAGTACACAAATGTCTTATAAAAACTGATAATATATTCAGGCCCAGAGAAGTTCTATGGACACTTAGAAATGTTGACACCACTACGTACCATAAGAAGTAAAAGCCATAACCTCAGCAGTCATCACTGGGAAATATTAAATTAATAATAACAATAATAATAGTTGAGCCAAAGGGAAAGTCCTAAGGACAACAGCAAAAGACAACACATGTCAACATTACGGAGTGCAGAAAAAGCTCTAACTGTAAGAAAAAGTCAGAGGCTATAGTACCCCCATTTACTAGAAATATTAAAAATGATTAACTGTGGGCTTCCCTGGTGGTGCAGTGGTTGAGAGTCCGCCTGCCGACGCAGGGGACGTGGGTTCGTGCCCCGGTCTGGGAAGATCCCACATGCCGCGGAGCGGCTGGGCCCGTGAGCCATGGGCGCTGAGCCTGCGCATCCGAAGCCTGTGATCTGCAACGGGAGAGGCCACAACAATGAGAGGCCCGCATACCGCAAAAAAAAAAAAATGATTAACTGTATCTAAATAATCTTAAGAAATTTAAAGTATTAAGTCAAAAAAAAAAAAAGAAAGAAAAGAGCAGAATACATGTACTTTGACAAACAATTCAATTAGTAAACAGAACCAAGAACTGGAGCTTTGCAACACTCAACAACTAAAAGGAAAAAATGTAAGACAATAAAACAAAAACAAACAACTAAACTCAAGGATGATTAAAATATTACCAAGATGATCTCTTATAACATCACACTGTTTGAGAACCTAAATAAATGAAAAGATTTAAAAATACACGGCTTCCCTGGTGGCGCAATGGTTGAGAGTCTGCCTGCCAATGCAGGGGACGCGGGTTCATGCCCCGGTCCGGGAAGATCCCACATGCCACGGAGCGGCTGGGCCTGTGAGCCATGGCCGCTGAGCCTGAATGTCCGGAGCCTATGCTCCACAATGGGAGAGGCTACAACAGTGAGAGGCCCGTGTACCACAAAAAATAAAAATAATAAAAATAAAAATACATAAAAAATCAGTGAAAGAATTTGAACTGAAAGAACAAGGTTCTGCTCACACTTCCTACAAAGAAAGTACCTGCCTGGTCTGACCATGGTTTTGTGAGAGTCTGTCAACCCTTCAGAAAGGGGGTCTTAATCCCCATGTTACATAGTCAAAAGGAAGAAAGGAGAATGCGGGGGAGGAAGAGAAAAAGTGCATATTCAAAAATGTGAGAACAGCATAAATGAGCTGAGAGAAGCTGGGCGTGAGTGGGGTGCATCTGGGCGTGGTGGGAACACCGAGACGCTTGCTCGCGTGGGTAACCCAGGCTGGCTAAAATGGGGGTTTACGTGCAGAAGACCCCTGAAGGTTGGTTTTAAGGAGAGTGGTGACATGTGCAAAGTGATGCCTGAAAAAAAAAATTTGGCTGGCGCACAGTGTGCAGGGACAGACATCAAAGGTAGGAAGCAGACAACTGGCCAAGGCTGAGGCCGAATGCAGGGACAGCAGGGGGCGAGGAGGTAGATCTTGCGGGGGGGG
>NW_006777435.1:705474-715685 GCF_000442215.2 Lipotes vexillifer
GGGGGGGGGGGGGGGGCAATGAGCCACCTGCACTGAGCAGGGGTATCAGAGTTCTCACTGGTGACCGAAGACCATCCGTGCAGGCTGCCTGCAGACAGTGCCTGGCACTGCCCGGTCAGGCTGGTCCACCTGCTCATGCAGAGGCTCTGCTGGGGCCTGGAGAGCTGGTTCAATGCTCCACAGACTCACACAGCAGAGAGGAGCTGGACAGAGGCGATCTTCCCAGCCCAACAGACCTGTCGTTTTAACATCTCTGGCCTACCAAGTCCCACTTAAGAAGTAACTGCTATGGCTTTCCCATTTTCATTCATCTAAACTATACACAGCTGCCCAGCTGAGCTTCTCATAAGCTGAAATAACTAGTGTGACCATGATGGGTTCGTGGGATTTCAGCCAGAGACTCAGAAAGCTTCAAAATAGCTCTGACTGCGTCCTCCCCACACTAGCTCTGAGGAGCCCAGGGAGCCAGAACTAAAGATCCTCGTGGACACACAAAAGTCTGGGACAAACGCTTACCAACCAGCCAGACACGGCACTGCCTGAGCCCATCCCTGGGGTGGTGGGCAGAGGTCTGAGACAGGATGTCCACCTTCAAGCTCTGCTCTGGACGATGCCATCTGGGAGATGCTGGGGCTGCCTGGGAGCCAGCATGGGCTCACAGCCTGCTATGCAGGGTAACCTTCTAATCACCTGGGGAGCTTTAAAAACATGCCACTGTCGGAGCCCCACCTCTGGGGATGCCCAACTGAACTGGTCAGGGCAGGACGCAGACAACGGTCCTCGTTAAACAACTCCCAGTGGGGAGGACAGAGAGAAGGACAGGATGCAGACACACTGCCGCTGCGGGGACGGCGTGCAGGAAGGGTCCTGCCCAGGGCACCGCACCCAGGACACAAGCTGGAGGGAGGGAGGGAGGGAAAGCCTGACTGAAGGGGGTGCACTGCCATGTCGGGAACCAGACAGGGATGCACCTCCCCTGCAGGTGGGGCAGGGGTCACTGTGGGTCTCCATCCTCAATCGCCAGCCGACAAAGCACGTTCATGCGTGGTCCCACTCTGAACAGGAGCCTCGCACCAGCCCTTAGGGGAATGTGGCCAGTCCCAATATGCCCACCTCACAGAAGGGGTCACCAAGGTGAGGGCGGGGCCAGAACTGGAACTTGAACCCAGACCTTCTGACCGAATCACCTTCTATCCCCTTGCACTGGAGGGCAGAGGGGAGGCTGCAAAGCGCCGACCAGAGACGGGCCCCGATGATGTCCAAGGCACGCTGTGGTTGGGGCCCTAGGTCTGGTAGAGGGTTACCCCCGGGGGGGCAGTGAGCCTTTGCCCGGGCTGAGCCAGAGCCAGAGCCAGGCTGCCCCATCCGCCGGCCTCCAGGACCACGCCTCCACCTCCTGGAAGAGCTGCCGGCCAGAACCGCCCTCAGCTAACCCATGTCAAGGGCTGAGAGAGCACAAGGGGGCCTCACCCCCACACCCAGGATGAGTCCTCCAGACCCTCCCTCTGCTCTGTCACCTGAGCTGGCCGTCCCCACCAGTGCCCGAGGTGGGCTGCTGACGCGTCTACTTTGGATCCATTTTCCTTCAGTTGATTGGACCGCGAACACGGTTACTTCTTCTAAAAGTGCCTGATGTTAGAGCTCATCTGACATTTTCATGGGTTTAACTCCACTTTCTCCCTCTGACGTTTATTCTTCTTCTGGATTCTGGAAAAAGCGAATAGAGGGCAAAACTAAACCCCATTGGGTCACAGGTGAGCACGAGACAACAGAGAGCCGGCTGTGCCCTGGCGCCCCGGCCCTTGGCCTCCCTCCCCACCCCACCCAGTCCCCCTGCTGGGCCAGGGCTGCAGACGGGGGGCCGGACCCTGCCACCAGGGCAGGCGGGCATTTCCAGGAGGCACTGGTCTGGGGAGGCGGGCAGGCCTCACAGATGAGCGGGGGTCCAGGCTCCAGCTGGCAGAGGCGCGAACCGTGGCGCCAGCCCCTCCTCTAGAGCTTGTCCCCCGCATGGACCTTCTGGTGGCGGATGAGGTGCGAGCTGCCCCGGAAGGCCTTGCCGCAGCGGTTGCACTCGTAGGGCCTCTCCCGCGTGTGGGTCTTGTAGTGCTCGATGAGGGCCGAGCGGTGCCGGAAGGCCTTGCCGCACTCATTACACACGTAAGGCTTCCGGCCCGTGTGGATGCGCTGGTGCTGGATGAGGGCCGAGCTGTGGCAGAAGGCCTTGCCGCACTGGCCACACTCGTAGGGCTTCTCGCCGGTGTGGATGCGCTGGTGCTCGATGAGCGAGGAGCTCTGGCTGAAGGCCTTGCCGCACTTGTGGCACTTGTAAGGCTTCTCGCCCGTGTGTGTCTTGCGGTGCTCGATGAGGTTGGAGCTCTGGCTGAAGGCCTTCCCGCACTCCTCGCATGCATACGGCTTCTTGCCTGTGTGGATCCTCTGGTGCCGGATGAGGTGGGACCGGTGGCAGAAGGCCTTCCCACAGAGCTCGCACTCATGCGGTTTCTTCAGCGTGTGGATCTTCCGGTGCTGGCTCAGGCCCGAACTCTGGTTGAAGGATTTCCCGCACTCCTTACATTGATAGGGCTTCTCCCCGGTGTGGATGCGCTCGTGCTTCCGGAGGCTCGAACTCCGACTGAAGTCCTTCCCGCACTCCCTGCACGCGTACGGCCTCTTCCCGGTGTGGGTCTTCTGGTGTTGCGCGAGTGCAGAGCTCTGGCGGAAGGCCTTGCCGCACTCCCTGCACTCGTAGGGCTTCTCCCCTGTGTGGATGGCCTGGTGCCGCAGCAGGTGCGAGCTCTGGCTGAAGGCCTTGCCGCACTCACAGCACTCGTAGGGCTTCTCCCCCGTGTGGATCACCAGGTGCCTGAGCAGGTGTGAGCTCTGGCTGAAGGCCTTGCCGCACTCGCGACACGCGTAGGGCTTGGCTGGCTGTGCAGTCCTGTGAGGCCCCTTGGGTCCCGAGTCCCCCCTGCCCGCTGTCTCCCCATCGGGCTTACCAGACGCTTCTTCGCTGTGAATTATCTGGCACATAGTCAGGTCTGATTTCTGGAGGAAGGTTGGGCTGGACGGCTCATCGTCCTGGGGTCTGTCTCCTGGGGGGATGCTCTGATGCTGGACGGGGCTTGAGCACAGACTGATATTCCCCTCATAATCGTCCTGCTCCCCCAGAGGGACCTCTTTGTAGATGACAGCCATCTGCGCTAAACCCCTTTCCTGAAGAAAAGGGTTCCCCGGGTCCTCCTCCGGGAAAAGGTTTGTCTGCATCTCCAACCCGTCCTCAAACACGAAGGCCTCACCCAGCTTGGCTGCCAGGGGAATCTCCATTGTGGGTCCGGGCTCACCCCTAGTGACTGTTTCTCTTTGGGACACACTTACTGCTCTCAGATTCTGAAAAGAAAACAAGAGACACTGTCAAGTCAGCAAGTCAAGTACCTAGTAGGTGCCAGAGTCTAAGGTAGATATAACCAAAGACACAATCTTGCCCTTGAGATGGTCCTTACTGAGTTAGAGACAAGTCTGACTTACCAGAAACAACTGCAAGGAAGACAGACAGACAGGCAATGACACACTGTGGTGTCCAGACTCTAAAGGCTCAGGGTGTCCAGAAAGGTGGGCAAGGACAGGAAGTGGAGCCATTCTGAAAAAGGGGTAAGACTCCAGCTACCGGAGGAGGTTGGGGCTGGGGTCTTGTTGGGAAAGAGAGAGCACACACCCCCCTCCTACGATCGGTCATGTAGTGGAATAACTGAGGACGTGGAAAGGAGACGTGACCCATGAGCCCCCCCCCCCCAGCAAACTGGGGGCTGGCGAATAAGCCAGAACTGCAAGCAGTCCTGATTGCTTTGAGCCCCCCCGCCCCCAGCAAACCGGGGGCATGCAAATAAGCCAGAACTGTGAACAGTCCTGATTGCTTTGAGCCGCCCCCCCGCCCCGGCAAACCGGGGGCCTGCGAAGAAGCATTGAGTGTGCTTTGGGCGCTGATCCATGAGAATGTCCTCAGTGTAATCAGTATGGTGGGAACGCAAGGCAACGTCCTTGTGCTGCTTCAGTATAATCAGAATAATGGTGGGAACTTTGTGCTGCTTTTGCGCTCGAGGACGAAGCACGGCATGTTTTCAAGAAAGTACATTATTGCTTGTATAATTAATAAAAACATAGGTTGCTACTTTGGCATTTCTAAAATGTTAAGAAAACAAGTCTTAAAATGTTAACATAGATAATGCTTTAATAAAAGCTACCACAACAGGACAGACGGCGCTGTTTTGCCTGAGCGAGCGGCAGCCCTCTACTGCTGTGCTTCTGCACAATTCATCTCATGTGACGAGCTTACTTTCGGCCCTGTCATAAGATAAACTACAACAGGTAGGCTGCAGGCCTCCAGCCCAGAGCCCCAGCCAGAGCCCTGGGAGTCAGCCCTTCTCATTCCCGCCGGCACACCCCATCCTGTCGACTTCCCGTCTTTACTGAAGGGGTCTCTACCTCTCTCCTCGCTGCCACTGGGCAGCTCAGGCCTCCGTGTGACTCGCCTCCCCGCTGGCTGCCTACCTCCAGCTTCCCCCCTCCCCCCAGCCCATTCTCTACGTGGATGCCAAGGTCAAACGCCCAAAACACAGTCCTGATCGTGGCATTCCCCTTCTCAGGAGCTTGGAGCAGCCCAAGTCCTCCACACCCGGCCATGCGGCCCTGTCCCCTGCTTCTCCTTCCACATACCCCCAAACTTCCAGCTCCACCACTCACACATGCTGCTGTTTCCTCCTCCTGACTGGTCCCCACTCTTCTCACATGGCCACCTGCTCATCCTTCCAGACTCAGTTCAAATGTCCCCTCTTCCCTGCACCCTCAGACTCTGACAATCTTGGGCACGTGGCCTTGGTGACCGTGGAGCATGGGGCATATGTCCATCACAGCACTCACCACCTGGAGGGCAAATGTCATGGCAGGACTTTCCCCACCACCGCCTGCGAGCTCCGCAAGGGCAAATCCAGGGCTCCTCCATATTGGAATCCCCAGCTCCCAGCACAGCCACTCAATCATTACACACACATTTACTGAATAAATAAATGATTGAATGGAGGAAAAGTTATTTGTGTTTGTGTTAGAACTGCTTACCACACTTTTATTTTATTTTGCCAAAGTACTCTTTATTCAAATAAGTCAATTATCTGGGAGATATGAATAAATGAAACATACAAAAGCAGAGCTGCTCCGGTCGAAGGGGGTGTTTTTGGAGGGACAAGGAAGGAGGCTAGAACACCGCACTCAGCCCCCCATCCCACTGTGGGGGCCCAGAGGGAGCCCCGCAGGACCCCATCCACAAACTGGTATGCAACCTCCAGGGAAACTCTTCAGGTACCATAATGATGACAACTCGAGTTTATTGAGCAACTACTGTGTGCAAGGCACGGCTACACCTTTTACAAGCATATCTCATGTACTCCTCAGGACTCCATACAAAGGTACTATCGTCCTTACACTGAAGTCAGAGAGGAACTGCCTGAAAAAGACATACTAAATTAATCAGAATAGTCATGATGGAACTCATTCCTATTTGGAATTTTGTTTTAGTGAATTTTCAGCCAGTAGAAAGGCCAGGTGTGAAAAAAAGCACAGAACTGCAATATCCTCAAGAAGCCTGTGTCAGACTGCCCTGGTGGTGCAGTGGTTGAGAATCCACCTGCCAATGCAGGGGATGTAGGTTCAAGCCCTGGTCCGGGAAGATCCCACATGCCGCGGAGCAACTAAGCCCGTGTGCCACAACTACTGAAGCCCCCACGCCACAACTACTGAAGCGCGTGTGCCTAGAGCCCGTGCTCTGCAACAAGAGAAGCCACCACAATGAGAGGCCAGTGCACCTCAACGAAGAGTAGCCCCCACTCGTGGCAACTAGAGAAAGCCCGTGCACAGCAACAAAGACCCAATGCAGCCAAAAATAAATAAATAAATAAATTTATTATTTTTTTTAAAAAGCCTGTGATCACTCCCACTCCTCTTCACAACCACGGTCTCCACTCCCCCCGCCTCACCCGACCTCATCAAACCTCACGTCCCATTTTCACCCTGGTCCACCCCTTCCCCATCTAGTTTAGACTACAGTGGGTCTAACTATGGGCGTCACTTCAACCAGCTCGCTGACCAGCATCACATTCCTCACCTCCCTGCCCTGCCACTAACTACCCACCTCCTCTGCCAGCTCCTCCTAAGATGCTGAATGTTGCCAAGGAAAATCATACGACTGTGTCTGGCACGGAGACAAACTTCAAGTTTCCAATTTCACCTGGGACTTCAGCTCCAGCATCTAATGACCTCCTTACGGCCAAGCCCTCTCTTCTGGGTCCTCACTTCCTCCCCTCTCTGGAAGGCCTCCCCAAGACATTCCTCTCAAAACCCTTCATTTCAGAGACTGCAAATTGGCACTCTGGGGATCCTGCCACAGACACGTTGTGTTTGACTCTCAAAGAGTCAGGCTTTTCCTTTTTGTTTGACTTAGCTGCCAATATTTAAAACTCAGTAGGTTTTCTCATGAAAAACCGGATGATGTGACAATACGAGCCCACCCTTCACTAACCCACCTTGCTGGCCAACCTACCCCCACTCCCACGCCCCACTTCATTCCCTTGGTTTCTTTCCCCCCCCTTAATTTTCATGCCCTCTGACCCCTCTTTCTCGGTATCTGGGGATTGTGCCTCCACCCACCTGCTAAATCCTGGTGTTTCCGAGGTTCCCTCCTCGGGGGTTTTCCATTCCCACTATGTACCAGCTACACGCTGAAGTCTCCACTGTGTTGAAAAAGTTGGCGATACTTTATCTGTGATCAACGATGTTTTAAATATTTGGGGACCGAAAATCCACAGGTCTGGAACCTCACGCTTCCCACCTCTCTCTGGCCTTCCCCGGCTCCTCCTGCCTCCGTCACTCCATCCTCCTGGGACCCCCAGGGCCCGGGCACCCGGCCGACCCTCGGGCCAGTCAGGGCCTCCTGGCTGGAGGCCAGCGAGCGGCCGCGGACCCGCACCTGCTTCCACGGACGGGGGCCGCCCACACCTGCGCCACCGGAGGGAGAGGTGGCCACACTGGCTGCCGCGGAGCCACTCACCTAGGCCGGGGCGGGGCCGCTCACCTGAGCGGGGGCGGGGCCGCGGGCGAGCAGGGCGGGGCCGCACCTGAGCTGCTCCTGCCCGCGGCCTTGGCCTCGCTCGGCTGGGGCTGCTGACGCGGAGCCCGCGGCTGCCCGAGCCCGAGCCCCGCCCCCTCCCGCGGCACTTCCGGGACCGCTCTAGCCTGCGCGGAGGCCAGTGTCTCTCTGGTCCCGCCGCGCAGTACGCGTCTTCTCCTGGACGCCGGGATCCGCGTCGTAGGACTGGGGTCGGGAGGGGCCGTCCAGTCGACTCAGGGCTCCGGGCCGTCCCCGAGCGCGTCCCGGCTGGGCGGGCGTTGGCGGGAGCGCAGAGGAGGAAACTGAGGCCGGGAGGGGCGGCCGGCTCCTGGGCACCTGTCCTGGGGGTGGGGCCGGCCAGAGGCCTTGCGGCGGCTGTGTCCCCGGGAGAAGGGCAGGTGCGCTCAGGGCTGCGGAGCCTGTTACCCCGCTCAGGCCCGGGGTCCTGCTGCGATTCCCCCTCCCTTACTGGGGAGCTCTGGTCCTGCTTGCTCACCTCGTCCCCGCAGAGACAAATGAGGAGAGTCCGGAGAGGGCCCAGGAGATGGCTGGGAGCCTAGGCAGGACCCTCTGTGGACCCCACCTCTGCATCTGAGGGATGGCCTCCGTTCAGGTGGCGCCTCTTAGGGGAACCGGGAGGGAAGCGGGGTGTGTTCTTCATCCCCCGACCCCCCTCCCAGAGCTCACTTCTACTTCTGGTGGCAAGACTTGCCCCTCTACCCAAGGATGGCTGCTGCCCATTCTGCCCCTGCCATCTGCCCACCTGTCTTCAGCACCTTCCGTCCTGGCCCTCAGGTGCCTCCTAGCCCCATCCAGGAGTAGGCAGGGGCTCCTAGGGACCCAGTCCACTGACCCTGTGTGTTGGACCACAACCAGCCATGCAGAGCCAGGACCAGCAAGGGCTGGCTATTTTTTCTCTCACTCCTGCTCCTCCAGTCACAGGAAGGCAAGAGCCACATTCTGAGCCCCTGGGGGCTGGTAGGGAGGTGGGGCCCCACCCAAGGGTCTCAGGTGCTTCCCCTTCCGCAAAAATCCCCAGAATCCCTACCCCCACACTCCCAGACCAACCACAGTCACTTTTTCAGCCAGGATCCCACGGCCCTCAGAATAGTTATTGTTGACATGTTGATTATTAACCCATTTTACAAAGGAGGAAAATCCAAGGCTCAGAGAAGGGGAGGGTCCCAAGGTCAGGAGCATAAGTGGGAGGCAGACAGAAGGCACTCATCCCACACCCCACCCCTAGGGTATGTAGCCCACGGAGCAGTAATAATCCGCGGCGTCTTCAGGCTGCACGGGGCTGATGGTCAGGATGCAGGCATTATGGGCTGCATCCGTGGCTGCCGAGAAGCGGTCAGGGATGTCAGGGGGGCGGTGGTTGTCCTCCTCTGAGCGGTAGTGGAGGAGAAAGCGGGGGGCGCTGCCTGCCCGCTGCTGATACCAAGACACGCCATAGTCCCCGACGGTGGCATGGCGGGGGCTGAGCATGCAGGAGAGTTGGGCCACTTGGCCTGGGAAGACCAGCAGTGTGTCCGGCTGGGTGAGGGTTGGCTGGGAGGCTGAGAGAGACAGATACACTCAGGTCTTGCCTGGGCCCCTTCCTTCCTGCCCCTGCCCCCACAAAGTCTTGGTCAGACTCCCAGGAGAATCCTCTCCCAAAAGCTCACAGCCCGGTGCCATGGGATCGTCACTGGGTGGGGCGCAGAGCTGGCGACCCCTAAGACCCCATTAGTGTCATGTTCCCAAGGAGCCATGTTCAGCTAAGGATCTAGAGTTCTGAGGGTGTGCTGGTGGTCTCTGGGCTGCCCACCCTCATCCCTTGCCCTGCAGACCCCTATCACTTAGGTCACACTGGCTTGTCCAAACCCTGGCTACAGACTGATGACCCCCAAGAAGCCTCCTGGGCTGTTACTACCCATTGGCTCAGCCTCCGGCCACTGGCTGCTGAAGACCTTCTCAGGGTTAGCTTGTTCCTGAGGCCCTGTGGGGTAGGAACCAGCCCACACCAGCTTCCCCTCTGAAAAACTCAAAAGGTGATGAGTCTCTGAGACCCCCAAGAGTCAGAGTCCAAAGGGACCCTAGCAATCTGGTCATTCACAAATGGGGAAACTGAGGCCCACACAGAGAATTGACTTGCCTCAAGTCTGGGGCAGGGCCACCTGTGGCCAGTTCTCCTCTCCACCTCAAGGACCCTTCCAAAACCTTCCCCACTGACCACATGGATTCGCTTCCTTACAGGGGGCTTCCAGAGCCAGTGTGCTGTCTCCCACTCCACCCCCGGGGTGAGCAAGGCCCAGGGAGGGCTCACCTGCCAGGAGGACCCCAGTCAGAAGGAGGACCAGATGCCCACAGGCCATGGCCAGAGGCAGGGAGGCAGGTGGGAGTCGCTTGTTGGGCTTGCGCTGGGCGTGCTCCAGGTGCTTCAGGGCACACTGGGGAGGCTGCTGGACCACGACAGGGCATGCAAATCAGCCCACTGACACGGTGGGAGGGTGGTGCTGGGGCCCAGCAGCCAGACCTTATCTTCCCAAATGTCAGCATCCCGGCCCCACAGGGCCTTCTTGAGAACAGAAGCCCGGAAATCCACATGTGCAGTTAGAGCAGGTGGCTGCTCTTCACTGAGGTATAACTCATACGGTCAAGTGCACAAATCTTACATGTATGGCTCGATGATTTTATATATATATATCCCTGCAGCCTCTACCCAGACCAAGATTTAGAACATTTCCATCACCCCAGAAGGCTCCCTCATGCGCCTCCCCTGCCAGTAATACCCTCTTATCCCCCAACAGTAACCAAGTGGGACTCGGTGGTTAATCAGTTTTGCTGTAGAACGTCAGCTATAAATGGAGTGATAGTGTGTCCTCTTTTGTTTCTGCTTTTTTTTGTTAAACATTATGAGTCATCCGTGCATGCAGCAAAGTTTAATTCATTGTCACAGCTGTGTGTAAGCCACTGTGTGGATAACCACAATTAGTTTATCCATCTCCTGTTACTAGCCATTCGGATGCTTTCATCTTTGGCTATTTCAAGGAGGACTGCTGCGAGCATTCCT
>NW_006777435.1:715769-721663 GCF_000442215.2 Lipotes vexillifer
TTCCTGCCTGTGTCGTTGGTGCACCTGAGCTCTGGTTTCTGCTGGGCAGACACCCAGGACAGGGAACGTTTCCGTTTAGTGTTGATTTTTTTTTGGCCGCATCGCACCACGCAGCATGCGGGATCTTAGTTCCCCAACCAGGGATCGAACCCGTGCTCCCTGCAGTGGAAACGCAGAGTCCTAACCACTGGACCGCCAGGGAAGTCCCCTTTCTGTTTAGTTTTAGTAGATACCTCCAGGGTACCTGACATGGTTGTGCCTATCTGCACTCCTGTTGTGTGTAAGAGAGTTTGCCAGACCGAGGGGAGCTGACTTTGGTTGGGATTCAACCCGCGTTGGGATTCAAACCTGAATCCCAGATCCTCCTCCTCTTGACTGCACAACTTCAGCCAAGTTCCCCTCTCTGTGCCTCAGTTTCCTCATCTGGAAACTAAAGACGAGCATTGTGCCAGCCCAAGTGTTGTGAAGAGGCAAAGATAGGACTTTGTGGGAGTTCCTTGGTTGCCTAGTGGTTAGGATTCTGGGCTTTCATTGCATGGCCTGGGTTCAACCCCTGGTAAGGGAACTGAGATCCCACAAGCTGCACGTTGCAGCCAAAAAAAAAAAAAAGAAAAACAAAAACAAAAATTAACATAGATAGGACTTTGTGTGTATTAATCATGCCTTTTATATTCTCTATCCTGATGCTTTGACATCTGGGGCCTTGCTGACCTTGGAGGGACTGGCCCTCCCAGGGTCAGTCAGTTCCTAGAGACAGTAACACACTTTTCAAATGCAAACCAACCATTCCTGAGTCCACAGTCCCCTGACCACCTCCCCTACGGGGCTCTCTCATTGGGCCACTGCCCTCCTGCCCTGTCACCCAGGGCAAGTACCAGACAACCAGGGACGGTTCCTGTGCCCCCAGAGCATGAAGTTATTCCAAACAGCCAACCCTGAGCCTGCTCACCCCACCTCACTGTTCCTTCCCTCAGAAACCACAATAGAGGCTCCCGCCCAGAGTTCCCCCTCTCTCTCTGCCTCCTGACCAGCCCTGGTGCTTTCCCATGTGGCCTCCCCCACCATGGGGTGTCATGCCTCCTCCACTTGGGAACTGTAACAAACCAGCTTCTTTTTTTTTTAACATCTTTATTGGGGTATAATTGCTTTACAACGGTGTGTTAGTTTCTGCTTTATAACAAAGTGAATCAGTTATACATATACATATGTTCCCATATCTCTTCCCTCTTTGTCTCCCTCCCTCCCACCCTCCCTATCCCACCCCTCCAGGCAGCCACGAAGAACGGAGCCGGTATCCCTGTGCCATGCGGCTGCTTCCCACTGGCTATCTACCTTACGTTTGTTAGTATATATATGTCCATGTCTCTCTCTCGCCCTATCACAGCTCATCCTTCCCCCTCCCCATATCCTCAAGTCTGTTCTCCAGTAGGTCTCTGTCTTTATTCCTGTTTTACCCCTAGGTTCTTCATAACATTTTTTTTCCCTTAAATTCCATGTATATGTGTTAGCATACGGTATTTGTCCTTCTCTTTCTGACTTACTTCACTCTGTATGACAGACTCTAGGTCCATCCACCTCATTACAAATAGCTCAATTTCGTTTCTTTTTATGGCTGAGTAATATTCCATTGTATATATGTGCCACATCTTCTTTATCCATTCATCCGACGGCGGGCACTTAGGTTGTTTCCATCTCCGGGCTATTGTAAATAGAGCTGCAATGAACATTTTGGTACATGACTCTTTCTGAATTCTGGTTTCCTCAGGGTATATACCTAGTAGTGGGATTGCTGGGTCATATGGTAGTTCTATTTGTAGTTTTTTAAGGAACCTCCATACTGTTCTCCATAGTGGCTGAACCAATTCACATTCCCACCAGCAGTGCAAGAGTGTTCCCTTTTCTCCACACCCTCTCCAGCATTTATTGTTTCTAGATTTTTTGATGATGGCCATTCTGACTGGTGT
This sequence comes from Lipotes vexillifer, assembly GCF_000442215.2. Lineage (NCBI taxonomy): Eukaryota > Metazoa > Chordata > Mammalia > Artiodactyla > Lipotidae > Lipotes > Lipotes vexillifer. The sequence continues at coordinate 717,734 of NW_006777435.1, forward strand.
GAGATGATATCTCATTGTAGTTTTGATTTGCATTTCTCTAATGATTAATGATGTTGAGCATTCTTTCATGTGTTTGTTGGCAGTCTGTATATCTTCTTTGGAGAAATGTCTATTTAGGTCTTCTGCCCATTTTTGGATTGGGTTGTTTATTTTTTTGTTATTGAGCTGCATGAGCTGCCTGTAAATTTTAGAGATTAATCCTTTGTCAGTTGATTCATTTGCAAATATTTTCTCCCATTCTGAGGGCTGTCTTTTGGTCTTGTTTATGGTTTCCTTTGCTGTGCAAAAGCTTTGAAGTTTCATTAGGTCCCATTTGTTTATTTTTGTTTTTATCTCCATTACTCTAGGAGATGGGTCAAAAAGGATCTTGCTGTGATTTATGTCATAGAGTGTTCTGCCTATGTTTTCCTCTAAGAGTTTGATAGTTTCTGGCCTTACATTTAGGTCTTTAATCCATTTTGAGCTTATTTTTGTGTATGGTGTTAGGGAGTGATCTAATCTCATACTTTTACATGTACCTGTCCAGTTTTCCCAGCACCACTTATTGAAGAGGCTGTCCTTTCTCCACTGTACGTTCCTGCCACCTTTATCAAAGATAAGGTGTCCATCTCCTGATCTGCTGGCCTTACCAAATACCTAAAAAATAATAAAACGAGTTAAAGCAGTGTGCTCTCGTTACTTTGTAGCCTTGAGAGCTCTCTTGGGGAAGGTTACAAAGCTCCCACTGTGGGTCCCATTCCAGTCCTAACGCCTCCTTACAGCACCTCCATGACACTCAAGACAAAAGATCCCTCCTCAGCGGCACTAAAGACAAACCCCTCGGAAAACAGAGCAGTGGTCATTGGAGCTGAGGGTCCAGGCCGGGAGTTCCATTCCTTCCAGATTCTGGCTGCAGCCACTCCTGGGCTGTGTTCTGCAGGACACGGGTCCCCAAATTTCGGAAGAAAGTGCCCTGCCTGTAAGTTTGGGAAACGCTGCCCCAGGGCTTTCCCCAGTGCTGTCTCTGAGCGCCTGCTGCAGGCTGAGCACCCAGGTAGCACTCAAAAGGGTACTGCGTTCCGTCCTCACGCTAACTTGCCCGTGGTGCTGTGAGCGGTGCGAGTGGTGCCGTGAGCGGTGCCTCTCACTGCTTTACAGCTGTGGGCACTGAGGCAAGTCCTGTCCAGAGGCAGAGTGATGCTGATGAGCTGCGGGGAGGATCTGGGCCACCTCCTGCCTCCTGCCTTGAGCTCTGCCTGCAGAGGGTGGATGAATAGTGTAATCACCGGGGAGCAGTGGCAGGGCAGCTAAGAAGGAGGTATCCTGACCCGCCATGAGTCCAGAGGCCCAACCACAACCAGACGGAAAGAGGGGCAATGCAAACGCTGCCCATGCTGGAAAACAATGGCAGTTTCTTACAAAATTAAACATACTCTCCCCAGAGGACCCAGCAATCCCTCTTGCTGAGATTTACAGTAGAGAAATGGAAATGTCTCTTCACCCAGAGACCTGCTGGTGAGTGTCTGTACTGGCTTTACTCATAATCACCCAAAACGGGAAACAATCCAAACAGCAGCAGGTGAGTGGATCCACAGACCGTGGCACCTCCAGGCAGTGGGACCCTCCCGGGTGATGAAAGGAAGGACCCACTGACACTGGTTGACGACCTCGGTGAATCCCCGCACGCATGGAGCTAGGTGAAAGCAGCCATACCTGAAAGGCTCCTCACTGTCTGCTGCTTCCCTTTCTGTGACGTGACAGTCTGGAAGAGGTGGGGGCAGGGAACACTGCAGCACTTGCCAGGGGCTGGGGTGACCACAAAGGGGCATGAAGGAATTTGGGAGACTGATGGAAATGTTGTGTATCCAGACTGGTGGTGGTTCTGTGAGACTTGTCACAACTGGAAAACACTCAAAAGTGTTCTGTTCACTCAAAAGTGAATTTTACTGTATGTAAACCATAACTCAATAAACTTGACTAAGAAAGGAAAGATACAAGGACAGAAGCGAGGGAGGTTGGGAGTGAGCCCAGGGCAGGGGGCCTTGAGTTGATAGGGAGCCTGTGAGGTTGGTGAGGATCCCGCTTCTGCTACAGCCATGCCAGCACCCCACCCCCAGGATTCTCCCCTGCTTTCAGCCTGGGAGCTCTGTCTCTACTGGTGAGGGGATGTGGTCTCTGGACATCCCTGGGCGCTGAGGCTCCAGCCCCCACTAGAGCCCTGCCTCAGGGAATGTCCGGACTGGGGGGAAGGCATTTCCTGCCTAGAGCTCTTGGCAGCTCACACTCCTATGGAGACCAGCTTGGAAGCTGGGAGGACCTGAGTCTTCTCTGTACTCTGATCTAGCGGGAGGAAGAGGAGGCCAAGGCTCCTGGACTAGCTGCAAGGACCCCCTGGGCTGGTGGAGCCCAGCCCCAAGGGTGGCTGAGCAGGGAGCTGCACTTGGACCCACCCACCCATCACTCCCCCATCCCCGACACACACATCTCCCGCAGGGCGCCACAGGGGGTAGATCTCAGCCCCAGCTCCTTCCTTAGTCAAGAAGTTGGGGGTTGGGGGATCAAAGCCCCCACATCTGTCTCCTCTCCCCTGCAGCCATGTTTATCACGGTGATGTCTGGAGGTAAGTGGGGTCCCCTGTCCCGGCAGACTGGTGGGGGTATATTCCCTCTGCCTTGAGGGAGAGTGGGGAGGCGGCGTGGGGAAGGGATACACATGGGAAGGGATGGGAGCGTCCGCGGAGAGTCCCTTGAGGGGAAACCCCGGCTGGGTCCTGGGAAATGCACGTGGGCTCCTCTAGGAGCGCACGGGCCGCGCAGCCACCAAGCCGCTGCCGTGGAGCAAGTGTTCAAACTGCTCCATCCCTTAGCTGGTCAGTGGTCCTCCAGCTTCAGGGGGCATGAGGCACCTAAAGCTCTAGCCCCAGCTGCAAATTCCTGACCTTCTGGTGGAGGTGGGGCTGGTGCGGGGTAGGGGGTGAGGGGCTGTCAGGTGCCGGAGGTGGGGCTGAAGTGGGAGGGAAGGGTCGCGTGAGAAAGGCAGAAGTTGTGCACCCCGGTCACCGACATCTTGGGAGATGGAAGGGGGTACGTTCCTAATCTTATAGCCCCATTCCCTGCTCTGTAGGGAAGAGACGGGAGGGAGGCAGAGGGTCCCAGTTTGGGGGGAGTAGAGGGTGCCATTCATTCACCTCTGCTCCTCCCCCACAGCTGGCTGCTGGGAGCTGGTGAACCCCTGGTGCAGCCTGGTTATCCTCATCACCCACGTGAGGCAGAGGGGGCAGGTGCCCCCAGATGGTGAGGGGGCAGGGAGGGGTGCTGGGAGAACCGCTGAGGGCCCCCAGGTAGGGATTCCAGCCCTGCCCTGCTTCCCTCTCCGCTCCCCCAGTGACCATAGCCCTCCTGGCTGAGGACGGGCACCTGGTGAACCTGGCTGAGGGACTGGAGGAGGGGCCTTCCCTGGCGCCCTCCATGGGCAGCCCCCTGCTGCAGGAGCGTGGGATCTATGTCCTAGTGCAGATCATCAGTAAGTGGGGCCCCAGATTCCCCCTGTGCAGCTATGTGGGAATATAAGAGGGGGGACAGCAGCCACAGACCACCCAAGCCCTGCCGAGCCCCTACTTTGGCCAGGACCTAGCCCTGGCCTTCCCATCCAATGCCCTGTCCTGACCCCACTGTGGGCCAGCAGACAGGTCCAGAGTGAGAGGTGGGGGTGTGGGCCACCAGGCCAGCCGGGAATCAGCCTTCTTCCCTCCGCAGGGGGTGAGGGCGGGCCCCCGCCTGCTGAGTCCCTCCTGGAGAGCCTGGATGAGCGGTGTCCAGAGCTGGCAGGTGAGTGTCACAGGAGAGCCCCAGGGGGAGGATGTGCCTTCCCACCAGCCCCCCACAGGCAGGGCTTCTTGGGCCTTCCAGAGGAGCTGCGCTGGCTGTCGGGCCTTCCCCCCCCCCCCCCCCC